>NW_027077447.1:0-167500 GCF_963924675.1 Phocoena phocoena
GTCGCCTAACCCTAACCCTAACACTAACCCTAACCCTAACACATACCCGAAGCCTTACCCTAACCCGTCCCCTAATCCTAACCCGTAGGCTAACTCTAAACCGTACTCTAACACGTACGCTCACCCTAAACCGTTGTCGTACACTAACCTGTCCCCTAAACCGTCCCCATTCTCTAACCCTAACCATAACCCTAACCTTAACCCTAACCCTTACCCGAAGCCTTACACTAACCCGTCCCCTAATCCTAACTCGTACGCTAACACTAACCCGTACCCTAACACGTACGCTCACCCTAAACCGTTGTCGTATTCTAACCTGTCCCCTAAACCGTCCCCGTCCCCTAACCCTAACCCTAACCCTAACCCTTACCCGAAGCCTTACCCTAACCCGTCCCCTATTCCTAAACCGTACGCTAACACTAACCCGTACCCTAACACGTAGGCTCACACAAAACCGTTGTCGTACCCTAACCTGTCCCCTAAACCGTCACCGTCCCCTAAACCTAACCCTAACCCTAAACCTAACCCTAACCCGAACCCTTACCCGAAGCCTTACCCTAAACCGTCCCCTAATCCTAACCCGTATGCTAACTCTAACCGTACCCTAACACGTACGCTCACC
Organism: Phocoena phocoena; assembly: GCF_963924675.1. Taxonomy (NCBI): domain Eukaryota; kingdom Metazoa; phylum Chordata; class Mammalia; order Artiodactyla; family Phocoenidae; genus Phocoena; species Phocoena phocoena. Next base: position 623 of record NW_027077447.1, read on the forward strand.
CTAAACCGTTGTCATACCCTAACCTGTCCCCTAAACCGTCCCCGTTCCCTAACCCTAACCCTAACCCTAACCCTAACCCTTACCCGAAGCCTTACCCTAACCCTTCCCCTAATCGTAACCCGTACGCTGACACTAACCCGTACCCTAACACGTACGCTCACCCTAAACCGTTGTCGTACCCTAACCTGTCCCCTAAACCGTCCCCGTCCCCTAAACCTAACCCTAACCCTAACCCTAACCCTAACCGTAACCCTTACCCGAAGCCTTACCCTAACCCGTCCCCTAAACCTAACCCATACGATAACACTATCCTGTACCCTAACACGTACGCTCACCCTAAACCGTTGTCATACACTAACCTGTCCCCTAAACTGTCCCGATCCCCTAACCCTAACCCTAACCCTAAACCTTACCCGAAGCCTTACCCTAACCCGTCCCCTAATCCTAACCCGTACGCTAACACTAACCCGTACCCGAACACGTACGCTCACCCTAAACCGTTTTCGTACAGTAACCTGTCCCCTAAACTGTCCCCGTCCCCTAACCCTAACCCTAAACCTAACCCGAACCCTTACTCGAAGCCTTACCGTAAACCGTCCCCTAATCCTAACCCATATGATAACACTAACCCGTACCCTAACACGTACGCTCACCCTAAACCGTTGTCGTACCCTAACCTGTCCCTAAACCGTCCCTGTCCCCTAACCCTAACCCTTACCCTAACCCTAACCCTTACCCGAAGCCTTACCATAACCCGTCCCCTAATCCTAAACCGTATGCTAACACTAACCCGTACCCTAACACATACGCTCACCCTAAACCGTTGTCGTACACTAACCTGTCCCCTAAACCGTCCCCGTCCCCTAACCCTAACCCTAACCCTAACCCTAACCCTAACCCTAACCCTTACCACAAGCCTTACCGTAACCCATCCCCTAATCCTAACCCATACGATAACACTAACCCGTACCCTAACACGTACGCTCACCCTAAACCGTTGTCGTACCCTAACCTGTCCCCTAAACCGTCCCCGTCCCCTAACCCTAACCCTAACCCTAACCCTAACCCTTACCCGAAGCCTTACCCTAACCCGTCCCCTAATCCTAACCCGTACGCTAACACTAACCCATACCCTAACACGTACGCTCACCCTAAACCGTTGTAGTACCCTAACCTGTCCCCTAAACCGTCACCGTCCCCTAAACCTAACCCTAACCCTACCCCTAACCCTAACCCGAACACTTACCCGAAGCCTTAACCTAAACCGTCCCCTAATCCTAACCCGTATGCTAACTCTAACCCGTACCCTAACACGTACGCTCACCCTAAACCGTTGTCGTACCCTAACCTGTCCCCTAAACCGTCCCCGTTCCCTAACCCTAACCCTAACCCTAACCCTAACCCTAAGCCTAACCCTTACCCGAAGCCTTACCCTAACCCGTCCCCTAATCCTAAACTGTACGCTAACACTAACCCGTACCCTAACACGTACGCTCACCCTAAACCGTTGTCGTACCCTAACCTGTCCCCTAAACCGTCACCGTCCCCTAAACCTAACCCTAACCCTAACCCTAACCCTAACCCGAACCCTTACCCGAAGCCCTAACCTAAACCGTCCCCTAATCCTAACCCGTATGCTAACTCTAACCCGTACCCTATCACGTACGCTCACACTAAACCGTTGTCGTACACTAACCTGTCCCCTAAACCGTCCCCGTTCCCTAACCCTAACCCTAACCCTAACCCTAACCCTTACCCGAAGCCTTACCCTATCCCGTTCCCTAATCCTAACCCGTACGCTAAAACTAACCCGTACCCTAACACGTATGCTCACCCTAAACCGTTGTCGTACCCTAACCTGTCCCCTAAACCGTCACCATCCCCTAAACCTAACCCTAACCCTAAACCTAACCCGAACCCTTACCCGAAGCCTTACCCTAAATCGTCCCCTAATCCTAACCCGTATGCTAACTCTAACCCGTACCCTAACACGTACGCTCACCCTAAACCGTTTTCGTACCCCAACCTGTCCCCTAAACCGTCCCCGCTCCCTAACCCTACCCCTAACCCTACCCCTAACCCTAACCCTTACCCAAAGCCTTACACTAACCCGTCCCCTAATACTAACCCGTACGCTAACACTAACCCGTACCCTAACACGTACGCTCACCCTAAACCTTTGTCGTACCCTAACCTGTCCCCTAAACCGTCCCCATCCCCTAACCCTAACCCTAACCCTAACCCTAACCCTTACCTGAAGCCTTACCCTAACCCGTCCCCTAATCCTAACCCGTACGCTAACACTAAACCGTATCCTAACACATACACACACCCTAAACCGTTGTTGTACACTAACCTGTCCCCTAAACTGTTCCCGTCTCCTAACCCTAACCCTAACCCTAACCCTAACCCTTACCCGAAGCCTTACCCTAACACGTCCTCTAATCCTAACCCGTACGCTAACAGTAACCCGTACCCTACCACGTACGCTCAACGTAAACCTTTGTCGTACCCTAACCTGTCCCCTAAACTGTCCCCATCCCCTAACCCTATCCCTAATCCTAACCCTAACCCTGACCCGAAGCCTTACCCTAACCCGTCCCCTAATCCTAACCCGTACGCTAACACTAACCCGTACCCTAACACGTACACTCACTCTAAACCATTGTCGTACACTAACCTGTCCCCTAAACCGTCCCCGTCTCCAACCCTAACCCTAACACTAACCCTAATCCTTACCCGAAGCCTTACCCTAACCCCTCCCCTATTCCTAAACCGTACGCTAACACTAACCCGTACCCTAACACGTATGCTCACCCAAAACTGTTGTCGTACCCTAACCTGTCCCCTAAACCGTCACCGTCCCCTAAACCTAACCCTAACCCTAAACCTATCCCTAACCCGAACCCTTACCCGAAGCCTTACCCTAAACCGTCCCCTAATCCTAACCCGTATGCTAACTCTAACCGTACCCTAACACGTACGCTCACCCTAAACCGTTGTCGTAACCTAACCTGTCCCCTAAACCGTCCCCGTTCCCTAACCCTAAACCTAACCCTAAACCTAACCCTTACCCGAAGCCTTACCCTAACCCTTCCCCTAATCCTAACCCGTACGCTGACACTAACCCCTACCCTAACACGTACGCTCACCCTAAACCGTTGTCGTACCCTAACCTGTTGCCTAAACCGTCCCCGTCCCCTAACACTAACCCTAACCCTAACCCTAACCCTAACCCTAACCTTTACCCGAAGCCTTACCCTAACCCGTCTCCTAATCCTAACCCATACGATAACACTAACCTGTACCCTAACACGTACGCTCAACCTAAACCGTTGTCATACACTAACCTGTCCCCTAAACTGTCCCCGTCCCCTAACCCTAACCCTAACCCTAACCCTAACACTAAACCTTACCCGAAGCCTTACCCTAACCCGTCCCCTAATCCTAACCCGTACGCTAACACTAACCCGTACCCTAACACGTACGCTCACCCTAAACCGTTGTCGTACAGTAACCTGTCCCCTAAACGGTCTTCGTCCCCTAACCCTAACCCTAAACCTAACCCTAACCCTTACCCGAAGCCTTACCTTAAACCGTCCCCTAATCCTAACCCATACGATAACACTAACCCGTACCCTACCACGTACGCTCAACGGAAACCTTTGTCGTACCCTAACCTGTCCCCTAAACCGTCCCCATCCCCTAACCCTATCCCTAATCCTAACCCTAACCCTGACCCGAAGCCTTACCCTAAACCGTCCCCTAATCCTAAACCGTACGCTAACACTAACCCGTACCCTAACACGTACGCTCACTCTAAACCATTGTCGTACACTAACCTGTCCCGTAAACCGTCACCGTCCCCTCACCCTATCCCTGACCCTAACCCTAACCCTAACCTGAACCCTTACCCGAAGCCTTAACCTAAACCGTCCCCTAATTCTAACCCTTACGATAACACTAAACCGTACCCTAAAACGTACGCTCACCCTAAACCGTTGTCGTACCCTAACCTGTCCCCTAAACCGTCCCCGTCCCCTAACCCTAACCCTAACCCTAACCCTAACCCTTACCCGAAGCCTTACCCTAACCCATCCCCTAATCCTAACCCGTACGCTAACACTAACCAGTAGCCTAACACGTACGTTCACCATAAACCGTTGTCGTACCATAACCTGTCCCCTAAACCGTCCCCGTCCCCTAACCCTAAGCCTAACTCTAACCCTAACCCTAACCCTTGCCCGAAGCCTTACCCTAACACGTCCTATAATCCTAACCCGTATGCTAACACTAACCAGTAACCTAACACGTACACTCACCCTAAACCGTTGTCGTACCCTAACCTGTCCCCTAAACCGTCCCCATCCCCTAACCCTAACCCTAACACTAACCATAACCCTTACCCGAAGCCTTACCCTAACACGTCCCCTATTCCTAACCCGTACGCTAACACTAAATCGTACCCTAACACGTAGGGTCACCCTAAACCGTTGTCGTACCCTAACCTGTCCCCTAAACCGTCACCGTCCCCTAAACCTAACCCTAACCCTAACCCTAACCCGAACCCGAACCCTTATCCGAAGCCTTACCCTAAACCGTCCCCTAATCCTTACCCGTAGGCTAACTCTAACCCGTACCCTAACACGTACGCTCACCCTAAACCGTTGTCGTACCCTAACCTGTCCCCTAAACCGTCCCCGTTCCCTAAACCTAACCCTAGCCTAACCTTAACCCTAACCCTTACCCGAAGCCTTACCCTAACCCTTCCCCTATTCCTAACCCGTACGCTAACACTAACCCGTACCCTAACACGTACACTCACCCTAAACCTTTGTCGTACCCTAACCTGTCCCCTAAACCGTCCCCGTCCCCTAACCCTAACCCAAACCCTAACCCTAAACCTTACCCGAAGCCTTACCCTAACCCATCCCCTAATCCTAACCCGTACGCTAACACTAACCCGTAGCCTAACACTTACGCTCACCATAAACCGTTGTCGTACCATAACCTGTCCCCTAAACCGTCCCCGTCCCCTAACCCTAACCCTAACCCTAACCCTAGCCCTAACCCTTACCCGAAAACTTACCCTAACACGTCCTCTAATCCTAACCCGTACGCTAACACTAACCCGTACCCTAACACGTACGCTCAACGTAAACCATTGTCGTACCCTAACCTGTCCCCTAAACCGTCCCCGTCCCCTAACCCTATCCCTAACCCTAACCCTAACCCTGACCCGAAGCCTTACCCTAACCCGTCCCCTAATCCTAACCCGTACGCTAACACTAACCTGTACCCTAACACGTACGCTCACCCTAAACCTTTGTCGTACCCTAACCTGTCCCTTAAACCGTCCCCGTCCCCTAACCCTAACACTAACCCTAACCCTAACCCTTACCCGAAGCCTTACCCTAACCCGTCCCCTAATCCTAAACCGTACGCTAACACTAACCCGTACCCTAACACGTCCACTCACGCTAAACCGTTGTCGTACCCTAACCTGTCCCCTAAACCGTCCCCGTCCCCTAACCCTAACCCTAACCCTAACCCTAATCCTTACCCGAAGCCTTACCCTAACCCATCCCCTAATCCTTACCCGTAAGCTAACACTAACCCGTACCCTAACACGTACGAGCACCCTAAACCGTTGTCGTAGCCTAACCTGTCCCATAAACCGTCCCCGTCCCCTAACCCTAACCCTAACCCTAACCCTAACCCTAACCCTTACCCGAAGCCTTACACTAACCCGTCCCCTATTCCTAAACCGTACGCTAACACTAACCCGTACCCTAACACGTACGCTCACCCTAAACCGTTGTCGTACCCTAACCTGTCCCCTAAACCGTCCCCGTCCCCTAACACTAACCCTAACCCTAACCCTAACCGAACCCTTACCCGAAGCCTTACCCTAACCCGTCCCCTAATCCTAAACCGTACGCTAACACTAACCCGTACCCTAACACGTACACTCACCCTAAACATTTGTCGTACCCTAACCTGTCCCCTAAACCGTCCCCGTCCCCTAACCCTAACCCTAACCCTAACCCTTACCCGAAGCCTTACCCTAACCCATCCCCTAATCCTAACCCCTACGCTAACACTAACCCGTACCCTAACACGTACGCTCACCCTAAACCGTTGTCGTAGCCTAACCTGTCCCCTAAACTGTCGCCGTCCCCGAACCCTAACCCTAACCCTAACCTTTACCCGAAGCCTTACACTAACCCATCCCCTAATCCTAACCCGTACGCTAACACTAACCCGTAGCCTAACACGTACGCTCACCATAAACCGTTGTCGTACCATAACCTGTCCCCTAAACCGTCCCCATCCCCTAACCCTAAGCCTAACCCTAACCCTAGCCCTAACCCTTACCCGAAGACTTACCCTAACCCGTCCCCTAATCCTAACCTGTACGCTAACACTAACCAGTACCCTAACACGTACGCTCACCCTAAACCGTTGTCGTACACTAACCTGTCCCCTAAACTGTCCCCGTCCCCGTCCCCGTCCCCTAACCCTAACCCTAACACTTACCCGAAGCCTTACCCTAACCCGTCCCCTAATCCTAAACCATACGCTAACACTAACCCATAGCCTAACACGTACGCTCACCATAAACCGTTGTCGTACCCTAAGCTGTCCCCTAAACCGTCCCCATCCCCTAACCCTAACCCTAACCCTAACCCTAACCCTTACCTGAAGCCTTACCCTAACACGTCCCCTAAACCTAACACGTACGCTAACACTAAACCATATCCTAACACATACACACACTCTAAACCGTTGTTGTCCACTAACCTGTCCCCTAAACAGTCCCCGTCTCCTATCCCTAACCCTAACCCTAACCCTAACCCTAACCCTTACCCGAAGCCTTACCCTAACCCGTCCCCTAATTCTAACACGTACGCAAACACTAAACCGTACCCTTACACATACGCACACCCTAAACCGTAGTCGTACACTAACCTGTCCCCTAAACCGTCCCCGTCTCCTAACCCTAACCCTAACCCTAACCCTAAACCTTACCCGAAGCCTTACCCTAACACGTCCTCTAATCCTAACCCGTATGCTAACACTAACCCGTACCCTAACACGTACGCTCAACCTAAACCGTTGTCGTACTCTAACCTGTCCCCTAAACCGTCCCCATCCCCTAACCCTAACCCTAACCCAAACCCTAAACCTTACCCGAAGCCTTACCCTAACCCGTCCCCTAATCCTAACCCTTACGATAACACTAAACCGTACCCTAACACGTACGCTCACCCTAAACCGTTGTCATACACTGACCTGTCCCCTAAACCGTCCCCGTCCCCTAACCCTAACCCTAACCCTAACCCTAACCGTTACCCGAAGCCTTACCCTAACCCGTCCCCTAATCCTAAACCGTACACTAACACTAACCCAAACCCTAATACGTACACTCACCCTAAACCGTTGTCGTACCCTAACCTGTCCCCTAAACCGTATCCGTCCCCTAACAATAACCCTAACCCTAACCCTAACCCTTACCCGAAGCATTTCCCTAAACCATCCCCTAATCCTAACCCATATGCTAACACTAACCAGTACCCTAACACGTACGCTCACCATAAACCGTTGTCGTACCATAACCTGTCCCCTAAATGGTCCCCGTCCTCTAACCCTAAACCTAACCCTAACCCTAACCCTATCCCTTGCCCGAAGCCTTACCCTAACCCTTCCCCTAATCCTAACCCGTACGCTAACATTAAACCGTACCCTAACACATACGCACACCCTAAACCGTAGTCGTACACTAACCTGTCCCCTAAACCGTCCCCGTCTCCTAACCCTAACCCTAACCCTAACCCTAACCCTAACCCTTACCCTAAGCCTTACACTAACACGTCCTCTAATCCTATACCGTACGCTAACACTAACCCGTACCCTAACACGTACGCTCATCCTAAACCGTTGTCGTACTCTAACCTGTCCCCTAAACCGTCCCCATCCCCTAACCCTAACCCTAACCCTAACCCTAACCCTGACCCGAAGCCTTACCCTAACCTGTCCCCTAGTCCTAACCCGTACGCTAACACTAACCCGTACCCTAACACGTACGCTCACCCTAAAGCGTTGTCGTACCCTAACCTGTCCCCTAAACCTTCACCGTCCCCTCACCCTAACCCTAACGCTAACCCTAACCCTAACCCGAACCCTTACCCGAAACCTTACCCTAAACCGTCTCCTAATCCTAACCCGTACGCTAACACTAACCCGTACCCTAACACGTACACTCACCCTAAAACTTTGTCGTACCCTAACCTGTCCCCTAAACCGTCCCTGTCCGTTAACCCTAACAATAATCCTAACCCTAACACTTACCCGAAGCCTTACCATAACCCGTTTCTTAATCCTAACCCGTACGCTAACACTAACCCGTATCCTAACACGTACGCTCACAATAAACCGTTGTCGTACCCTAACCTGTCCCTTAAACCGTCCCCGTCCCCTAACCCTAACCCTAACCCTAACCCTAACCCTTACCCGAAGCCTTACCTTAACCCGTCCCCTAATCCTAACCCGTATGCTAACTCTAACTCGTACCCTAACACGTACGCTCACCCTAAACCGTTGTCGTATCCTAACCTGTCCCCTAAACCGTCCCCGTTCCCTAACCCTAACCCTAACCCTAACCTTAACCCTAACCCTTATCCGAAGCCTTACCCTAAACCGTCCCCTAATCCTAACTCGTACGCTAACACTAACACGTACCCTAACACGTACGCTCACCCTAAACCGTTGTCGCACTCTAACCTGTCCCCTAAACCGTCCCCGTCCCCTAACCCTAACCCTAACCCTAAGCCTTACCTGAAGCCTTACACTAACCCATCCCCTAATCCTAACCCGTACGCTAACACTAAACCGTACCCTAACACGTACGCTCACCCTAAACCGTTGTCGTACCCTAACCTGTCCCCTAAACCGTCCCCATTCCCTAACCCTAACCCAGCCCTAAACCTAACACTTACCCGAAGCCTTACCCTAACCCGTCCCCTAATCCTAACCCGTACGCTAACACTAACCCATACCCTAACACGTACGCTCACCCTAAACCGTTGTCGTACCCTAACCTGTCCCTTAAACCGTCCCCGTCCCCTAACCCTAACCCTAATCATAAGCCTAACCCTTACCCGAAGCCTTACCCTAACCCGTCCCCTAAGCCTAACCCGTATGCTAACTCTAACGCGTACCCTAACATGTACACTCACCCTAAACCGTTGTCGTACCTTAACCTGTCCCCTAAACCGTCCCCGATCCCCAACCCTAACCCTAACCCTAACCGTAACCCTAACCCTTATCCGAAGCCTTACACTAACTCGTCCCCTAATCCTAACTCGTACGCTAACACTAACCCGTACCCGAACACGTACGCTCACCCTAAACCGTTGTCGTACTCTAACCTGTCCCCTAAACCGTCCCCGTCCCCTAACCCTAACCCTAACCCTAACCCTAAACCTTACCCGAATTCTTACCCTAACCCATCCCCTAATCCTAACCCTTACGATAACACTAAACCGTACCCTAACACGTACACTCACCCTAAACCGTTGTCATACACTGACTTGTCCCCTAAACCGTCCCCGTCCCCGTCCCCTAACCCTAACCCTAACCCTAACCCTAACCCTTACCCGAAGCCTTACCCTAACCCATCCCCTAATCCTAACCCGTACGCTAACACTAACCCGTACCCTAACACGTACGCTTACCCTAAACCGTTGTCGTACCCTAACCTGTCCCCTAAACCGTCACCGTCCCCTAACCCTAACCCTAACCCTAACCCTAACATTTACCCGAAGCCTTACCCAAACACGTCCTCTAATCCTAACCCGTACGCTAACACTAACCCGTATCCTAACACGTACGCTCAACGTAAACCGTTGTCGTACCCTAACCTGTCCCCTAAACCGTCCCCGTCCCCTAACCCTATCCCTAACACTAACCCTAACCCTGACCCGAAGCCTTACGCTAACCTGTCCCCTAATCCTAACCCGTACGCTAACACTAACCCGTACCCTAACACGTACGCTCACCCTAAAACTTTGTCGTACCCTAACCTGTCCCCTAAACCATCCCCGTCCCCTAACCCTAACACTCACCCTAACCCTAACCCTTACCCGACGCCTTATCCTAACCTGTCCCCTAATCCTAACCCGTACGCTAACACTAACACGTACCCTAACACGTACGCTCACCCTAAAGCGTTGTCGTACCCTAACCTGTCCCTTAAACCGTCCCCGTCCCCTAACCCTAACTCTAACCCTAACCCTTACCCGAAGCCTTACCCTAACCCGTCCCCTAATCCTAACCCGTATGCTAACTCTAACACATACCCTAACACGTACGCTCACCCTAAACCGTTGTCGTACTCTAACCTGTCCCGTAAACCGTCCCCGTCCCCTAACCCTAACCCTAACCCTAACCCTAACCCTAAACCTTACCCGAAGCCTTACCATAACCCGTCCCCTAATCCTAACCCTTACAATAACACTAAACTGTACCCTAACACGTACGCTCACCCTAAACAGTTGTCATACACTGACCTGTCCCCTAAACCGTCCCGGTCCCCGTCCACTAACCCTAACCCTAACCCTAACCCTAACCCTTACCCGAAGCCTTACCCTAACCTGTCCCCTAATCCTAAACCGTACACTAACACTAACCCGTAACCTAACACGTACACTCACCCTAAACCGTTGTCGTACCCTAACCTGTCCCCTAAACCGTCCCCGTCCCCTAACCCTAACCCTAACCCTAAGCCTTACCTGAAGCCTTACACTAACCCATCCCCTAATCCTAACCCGTACGCTAACACTAAACCGTACCCTAACACGTACGCTCACCCTAAACCGTTGTCGTACCCTAACCTGTCCCCTAAACCGTCCCCATTCCCTAACCCTAACCCTAACCCTAACCCTAACCCTAACCCTTAACCGAAGCCTTACCCTAACCCTTTCCCTAATCCTAACCCGTACGCTAACACTAACCCGTACCCTAACACGTACGCTCACCCTAAACCTTTGTCGTGCCCTAACCTGTCCCCTAAACCGTCCCCGTCCCCTAACCCTAACCCAGCCCTAAACCTAACACTTACCCGAAGCCTTACCCTAACCCGTCCCCTAATCCTAACCCGTACGCTAACACTAACCCATACCCTAACACGTACGCTCACCCTAAACCGTTGTCGTACCCTAACCTGTCCCTTAAACCGTCCCCGTCCCCTAACCCTAACCCTAATCATAAGCCTAACCCTTACCCGAAGCCTTACCCTAACCCGTCCCCTAAGCCTAACCCGTATGCTAACTCTAACGCGTACCCTAACATGTACACTCACCCTAAACCGTTGTCGTACCTTAACCTGTCCCCTAAACCGTCCCCGATCCCCAACCCTAACCCTAACCCTAACCGTAACCCTAACCCTTATCCGAAGCCTTACACTAACTCGTCCCCTAATCCTAACTCGTACGCTAACACTAACCCGTACCCGAACACGTACGCTCACCCTAAACCGTTGTCGTACTCTAACCTGTCCCCTAAACCGTCCCCGTCCCCTAACCCTAACCCTAACCCTAACCCTAAACCTTACCCGAATTCTTACCCTAACCCATCCCCTAATCCTAACCCTTACGATAACACTAAACCGTACCCTAACACGTACACTCACCCTAAACCGTTGTCATACACTGACTTGTCCCCTAAACCGTCCCCGTCCCCGTCCCCTAACCCTAACCCTAACCCTAACCCTAACCCTTACCCGAAGCCTTACCCTAACCCATCCCCTAATCCTAACCCGTACGCTAACACTAACCCGTACCCTAACACGTACGCTTACCCTAAACCGTTGTCGTACCCTAACCTGTCCCCTAAACCGTCACCGTCCCCTAACCCTAACCCTAACCCTAACCCTAACATTTACCCGAAGCCTTACCCAAACACGTCCTCTAATCCTAACCCGTACGCTAACACTAACCCGTAACCTAACACGTACGGTCAACTTAAACCGTTGTCGTACCCTAACCTGTCCCCTAAACCGTCCCCGTCCCCGTACCCTAACCCTAACACTAACCCTAACCCTTAACCGAAGCCTTACCCTAAGCCGTACCCTAATCCTAAACCTTACGCTAACACTAACCCATAGCCTAACACGTACGCTCACCATAAACCGTTGTCGTACCCTAACCTGTCCCCTAAACTGTCCCCGTCTCCAAACACTAACCCTAACCCTAACCCTAACCCTTACCCGAAGCCTTACCCTAACACGTCCTCTAATCCTAACCCGTACGCTAACACTAACCCGTACCCTAACACGTACGCTCAGCGTAAACCGTTGTCGTACCCTAACCTGTCCCCTAAACCGTCCCCGTCCCCTAACCATAACCCTAACCCTAACACTTACCCGAAGCCTTACCATAACCCGTCCCCTAATCCTAACCCGTATGCTAACACTAACCCGTACCCTAACACGTACGCTCACCCTAAACCGTTGTCGTACAATAACCTGTCCCCTAAACCGTCCCCGTCCCCTAACCCTAACCCTAACACTAACCCTAACCCTAACCCTTACCCGAAGCCTTACCGTAACCGATCCCCTAATCCTAACCCATACGATAACACTAACCCATAGCCTAACACGTACGCTCACCCTAAATCGTTGTCGTACCCTAACCTGTCCCCTAAACCATCCCCGTCCCCTAACCCTAACCTTAAACCTAGCCCTAACCCTTACCCGAAGACTTACCCTAACCCGTCACCTAATCCTAACCCGTACGCTAACACTAAACCGTACCCTCATACGTACGCTCACCCTAAATCTTTGTCGTACCCTAACCTGTCCCCTAAGCCATCCCCATCCCCTAACCCTAAACCTAACCCTAACGCTTACCCAAAGCCTTACCCTAACACGTCCCCTAATCCTAAACCGTACGCTAACACTAACACATAGCCTAACACGTACGCTCACCATAAACCGTTGTCGTACCCTAACCTGTCCCCTAAACCATCCCCGTTCCCTAACCCTAACCCTAACCCTAACCTTAACCCTAACCCTTATCCGAAGCCTTACCCTAACTCGTCCCCTAATCCTAACTCGTACGCTAACACTAACCCGTACCCTAACACGTACGCTCACCCTAAACCGTTGTCATACTCTAACCTGTCCCCTAAACCGTACCCGTCCCCTAACCCTAACCCTAACCCTAACCCAAACCCTAAACCTTACCCGAAGCCTTACCCTAACCCGTCCCCTAATCCTAACCCTTACGATAACACTAAACCGTACCCTAACACGTACGCTCACCCTAAACCGTTGTCATACACTGAACTGTCCCCTAAACCGTCCCCGTCCCCGTCCCCTAACCCTAACCCTAAACCTAACCCTTACCCGAAGCCTTAACCTATCCTGTCCCCTAATCCTAAACCGTACACTAACACTAAACCGTACCCTAACACGTACACTCACCCTAAACCGTTGTCGTACCCTAACCTGTCCCCTAAACCGTCCCCGTCCCCTAACCCTAACCCTAACCCTAACCCTAAACCTTACACAAAGCCTTACCCTAACCCATCCCCTAATCCTAACCCGTACGCTAACACTAACCCGTACCCTAACACGTACGCTCACCCTAAACCATTGTCGTACCCTAACCTGTCCCCTAAACCGTCCCCATCCCCTAACCCTAACCCTAACCCTTACCCGAAGACTTACCCTAACCCATCCCCTAATCCTAACCCGTACGCAAACACTAAGCCGTAGCCTAACACGTACGCTCACCATAAACCGTTGTCGTACCATAACCTGTCCCCTAAACCGTCCCCATCCCCTAACCCTAACCCTAACACTAACCCTAACCCTTACCCGAAGCGTTATCCTAACCCGCCCCTATTTCTAACCCGTACGCTAACGCTATCCCGTACCCTAACACGTAGGCTCACCCTAAACCGTTGTCGTACCCTAACCTGTCCCCTAAACCGTCACCGTCCCCTAAACCTAACCCTAACCCTAACCCGAACCCGAACCCGAACCCTTACCCGAAGCCTTACACTAAACCGTCCCCTAATCCTAACCCGTATGCTAACTCTAACCCGTACCCTAACACGTACGCGCACCCTAAACCGTTGTCGTACTCTAACCTGTCCCCGAAACCGTCCCCGTTCCCTAACCCTAACCCTAACCCTAATCCTAACCCTTACCCAAAGCCTTACCCTAACCCTTCCCCTAATCCTAACCCGTACGCTAACACTAACCCGTACCCTAACACGTACGCTCACCCTAAACCGTTGTCGTACCCTAACCTGTCCCCTAAACCGTCCCCGTCCCCTAACCCTAACCCTAACCCTAACCCTAACCCTTACCCGAAGCCTTACCCTAACCCGTCCCCTAATCCTAACCCATAGCATAACACTAACCTGTACCCTAACACGTAGGCTCACCCTAAACCGTTGTCATACACTAACCTGTCCCCTAAACCGTCCCCGTCCCCTAACCCTAACCCTAACCCTAGCCCTAACCCTTACCCGAAGCCTTACCCTAAACCATCCCCTAATCCTAACCCGTACGCTAACACTAACCCATACCCTAACACGTACGCTCACCCTAAACCGTTGTCGTACACTAACCTGTCCCCTATAATGTCCCCGTACCCGTCCCAGTCCCCTAACCCTAACCCTAAACCTAACCCTTACCCGAAGCCTTACCCTAACCCGTCCCCTAATCCTAACCCGTACGCTAACACTAACCCGTACCCTAACACGTACGCTCACCCTAAACCTTTGTCGTACCCTAACCTGTCCCCTAAACCGGCCCCGTCCCCTAACCCTAAACCTAACCCTAACCCTTACCCAAAGCCTTACCCTAACCCAAACCCTAATCCTAAACCGTACGCTAACACTAACCCATAGCCTAACACGTACGCTCACCATAAACCGTTGTCGTACCCTAACCTGTCCCCTAAACCGTCCCCATCCCCTAACCCTAACCCTAGCCCTATCCCTAACCCTTACCTGAAGCCTTACCCTAACCCGTCCCCTAATCCTAACCCGTACGCTAACACTAAACCGTATCCTAACACATACACACACCCTAAACCGTTGTTGTACACTAACCTGTCCCCTAAACCGTCCCCGTCTCCTAACCCTAACCCTAACCCTAACCATAACCCTTACCCGAAGCCTTACCCTAACACGTCCTCTAATCCTAACCCGTACGCTAACACTAACCCGTACCCTAACACGTACGCTCAAGTTAAACGGTTGTCGTACGGTAAACTGTCCCCTAAACCGTCCCCGTCCCCTAAACCTATCCCTAACCCTAACCCTAATCCTGACCCGAAGCCTTACCCTAACCCGTCCCCTAATCCTAACCCGTACGCTAACACTAACCCGTACCCTAACACGTACGCTCACCCTAAACCGTTGTCGTACCCTAACCTGTCCCCTAAACCGTCCCCATTCCCTAACCCTAACCCTAACCCTAACCCTAACCCTAACCCTTAACCGAAGCCTTACCCTAACCCTTTCCCTAATCCTAACCCGTACGCTAACACTAACCCATACCCTAACACGTACGCTCACCCTAAACCTTTGTCGTGCCCTAACCTGTCCCCTAAACCGTCCCCGTCCCCTAACCCTAACCCAGCCCTAAACCTAACACTTACCCGAAGCCTTACCCTAACCCGTCCCCTAATCCTAACCCGTACGCTAACACTAACCCGTACCCTAACACGTACGCTCACCCTAAACCGTTGTCGAACCCTAACCTGTCCCTTAAACCGTCCCCGTCCCCTAACCCTAACCCTAATCATAAGCCTAACCCTTACCCGAAGCCTTACCCTAACCCGTCCCCTAAGCCTAACCCGTATGCTAACTCTAACGCGTACCCTAACATGTACACTCACCCTAAACCGTTGTCGTACCTTAACCTGTCCCCTAAACCGTCCCCGATCCCCAACCCTAACCCTAACCCTAACCGTAACCCTAACCCTTATCCGAAGCCTTACACTAACTCGTCCCCTAATCCTAACTCGTACGCTAATACTAACCCGTACCCGAACACGTACGCTCACCCTAAACCGTTGTCGTACTCTAACCTGTCCCCTAAACCGTCCCCGTCCCCTAACCCTAACCCTAACCCTAACCCTAAACCTTACCCGAAGCCTTACCCTAACCCATCCCCTAATCCTAACCCTTACGATAACACTAAACCGTACCCTAACACGTACACTCACCCTAAACTGTTGTCATACACTGACTTGTCCCCTAAACCGTCCCCGTCCCCTAACCCTAACCCTAACCCTAACCCTTACCCGAAGCCTTACCCTAACCCATCCCCTAATCCTAACCCGTACGCTAACACTAACCCGTACCCTAACACGTACGCTTACCCTAAACCGTTGTCGTACCCTAAACTGTCCCCTAAACCGTCACCGTCCCCTAACCCTAACCCTAACCCTAACCATAACATTTACCCGAAGCCTTACCCAAACACGTCCTCTAATCCTAACCCGTACGCTAACACTAACCCGTAACCTAACACGTACGCTCAACTTAAACCGTTGTCGTACCCTAACCTGTCCCCTAAACCGTCCCCGTCCCCGTACCCTAACCCTAACACTAACCCTAACCCTTAACCGAAGCCTTACCCTAAGCCGTACCCTAATCCTAAACCTTACGCTAACACTAACCCATAGCCTAACACGTACGCTCACCATAAACCGTTGTCGTACCCTAACCTGTCCCCTAAACTGTCCCCATCCCCAAACCCTAACCCTAACCCTAACCCTAACCCTTACCTGAAGCCTTACCCTAACCCGTCCCCTAATCCTAACCCGTACGCTAACACTAAACCGTATCCTAACACATACACACACCCTAAAACGTTGTTGTACACTAACCTGTCCCCTAAACCATCCCCGTCTCCAAACACTAACCCTAACCCTAACCCTAACCCTTACCCGAAGCCTTACCCTAACACGTCCTCTAATCCTAACCCGTACGCTAACACTAACCCGTACCCTAACACGTACGCTCAGCGTAAACCGTTGTCGTACCCTAACCTGTCCCCTAAACCGTCCCCGTCCCCTAACCATAACCCTAACCCTAACACTTACCCGAAGCCTTACCATAACCCGTCCCCTAATCCTAACCCGTATGCTAACACTAACCCGTACCCTAACACGTACGCTCACCCTAAACCGTTGTCGTACAATAACCTGTCCCCTAAACCGTCCCCGTCCCCTAACCCTAACCCTAACACTAACCCTAAACCTAACCCTTACCCGAAGCCTTACCGTAACCGATCCCCTAATCCTAACCCATACGATAACACTAACCCATAGCCTAACACGTACGCTCACCCTAAACCGTTGTCGTACCCTAACCTGTCCCCTAAACCATCCCCGTCCCCTAACCCTAACCTTAAACCTAGCCCTAACCCTTACCCGAAGACTTACCCTAACCCGTCACCTAATCCTAACCCGTACGCTAACACTAAACCGTACCCTAATACGTACGCTCACCCTAAATCTTTGTCGTACCCTAACCTGTCCCCTAAGCCATCCCCATCCCCTAACCCTAAACCTAACCCTAACGCTTACCCAAAGCCTTACCCTAACACGTCCCCTAATCCTAAACCGTACGCTAACACTAACACATAGCCTAACACGTACGCTCACCATAAACCGTTGTCGTACCCTAACCTGTCCCCTAAACCATCCCCGTTCCCTAACCCTAACCCTAACCCTAACCTTAACCCTAACCCTTATCCGAAGCCTTACACTAACTCGTCCCCTAATCCTAACTCGTACGCTAACACTAACCCGTACCCTAACACGTACGCTCACCCTAAACCGTTGTCATACTCTAACATGTCCCCTAAACCGTACCCGTCCCCTAACCCTAACCCTAACCCTAACCCAAACCCTAAACCTTACCCGAAGCCTTACCCTAACCCGTCCCCTAATCCTAACCCTTACGATAACACTAAACCGTACCCTAACACGTACGCTCACCCTAAACCGTTGTCATACACTGAACTGTCCCCTAAACCGTCCCCGTCCCCGTCCCCTAACCCTAACCCTAACCCTAACCCTAACCCTTACCCGAAGCCTTAACCTATCCTGTCCCCTAATCCTAAACCGTACACTAACACTAAACCGTACCCTAACACGTACACTCACCCTAAACCGTTGTCGTACCCTAACGTGTCCCCTAAACCGTCCCCGTCCCCTAACCCTAACCCTAACCCTAACCCTAACCCTTACCCGAAGCCTTACCCTAACCCATCCCCTAATCCTAACCCGTACGCTAACACTAACCCGTACCCTAACACGTACGCTCACCCTAAACCATTGTCGTACCCTAACCTGTCCCCTAAACCGTCCCCATCCCCTAACCCTAACCCTAACCCTTACCCGAAGACTTACCCTAACCCATCCCCTAATCCTAACCCGTACGCAAACACTAACCCGTAGCCTAACACGTACGCTCACCATAAACCGTTGTCGTACCATAACCTGTCCCCTAAACCGTCCCCATCCCCTAACCCTAACCCTAACACTAACCCTAACCCTTACCCGAAGCGTTATCCTAACCCGCCCCTATTTCTAACCCGTACGCTAACACTAACCCGTAACCTAACACGTACGCTCAACTTAAACCGTTGTCGTACCCTAACCTGTCCCCTAAACCGTCCCCGTCCCCGTACCCTAACCCTAACACTAACCCTAACCCTTAACCGAAGCCTTACCCTAAGCCGTACCCTAATCCTAAACCTTACGCTAACACTAACCCATAGCCTAACACGTACGCTCACCATAAACCGTTGTCGTACCCTAACCTGTCCCCTAAACTGTCCCCATCCCCAAACCCTAACCCTAACCCTAACCCTAACCCTTACCTGAAGCCTTACCCTAACCCGTCCCCTAATCCTAACCCGTACGCTAACACTAAACCGTATCCTAACACATACACACACCCTAAAACGTTGTTGTACACTAACCTGTCCCCTAAACCATCCCCGTCTCCAAACACTAACCCTAACCCTAACCCTAACCCTTACCCGAAGCCTTACCCTAACACGTCCTCTAATCCTAACCCGTACGCTAACACTAACCCGTACCCTAACACGTACGCTCAGCGTAAACCGTTGTCGTACCCTAACCTGTCCCCTAAACCGTCCCCGTCCCCTAACCATAACCCTAACCCTAACACTTACCCGAAGCCTTACCATAACCCGTCCCCTAATCCTAACCCGTATGCTAACACTAACCCGTACCCTAACACGTACGCTCACCCTAAACCGTTGTCGTACAATAACCTGTCCCCTAAACCGTCCCCGTCCCCTAACCCTAACCCTAACACTAACCCTAAACCTAACCCTTACCCGAAGCCTTACCGTAACCGATCCCCTAATCCTAACCCATACGATAACACTAACCCATAGCCTAACACGTACGCTCACCCTAAACCGTTGTCGTACCCTAACCTGTCCCCTAAACCATCCCCGTCCCCTAACCCTAACCTTAAACCTAGCCCTAACCCTTACCCGAAGACTTACCCTAACCCGTCACCTAATCCTAACCCGTACGCTAACACTAAACCGTACCCTAATACGTACGCTCACCCTAAATCTTTGTCGTACCCTAACCTGTCCCCTAAGCCATCCCCATCCCCTAACCCTAAACCTAACCCTAACGCTTACCCAAAGCCTTACCCTAACACGTCCCCTAATCCTAAACCGTACGCTAACACTAACACATAGCCTAACACGTACGCTCACCATAAACCGTTGTCGTACCCTAACCTGTCCCCTAAACCATCCCCGTTCCCTAACCCTAACCCTAACCCTAACCTTAACCCTAACCCTTATCCGAAGCCTTACACTAACTCGTCCCCTAATCCTAACTCGTACGCTAACACTAACCCGTACCCTAACACGTACGCTCACCCTAAACCGTTGTCATACTCTAACCTGTCCCCTAAACCGTACCCGTCCCCTAACCCTAACCCTAACCCTAACCCAAACCCTAAACCTTACCCGAAGCCTTACCCTAACCCGTCCCCTAATCCTAACCCTTACGATAACACTAAACCGTACCCTAACACGTACGCTCACCCTAAACCGTTGTCATACACTGAACTGTCCCCTAAACCGTCCCCGTCCCCGTCCCCTAACCCTAACCCTAACCCTAACCCTAACCCTTACCCGAAGCCTTAACCTATCCTGTCCCCTAATCCTAAACCGTACACTAACACTAAACCGTACCCTAACACGTACACTCACCCTAAACCGTTGTCGTACCCTAACGTGTCCCCTAAACCGTCCCCGTCCCCTAACCCTAACCCTAACCCTAACCCTAACCCTTACCCGAAGCCTTACCCTAACCCATCCCCTAATCCTAACCCGTACGCTAACACTAACCCGTACCCTAACACGTACGCTCACCCTAAACCATTGTCGTACCCTAACCTGTCCCCTAAACCGTCCCCATCCCCTAACCCTAACCCTAACCCTTACCCGAAGACTTACCCTAACCCATCCCCTAATCCTAACCCGTACGCAAACACTAACCCGTAGCCTAACACGTACGCTCACCATAAACCGTTGTCGTACCATAACCTGTCCCCTAAACCGTCCCCATCCCCTAACCCTAACCCTAACACTAACCCTAACCCTTACCCGAAGCGTTATCCTAACCCGCCCCTATTTCTAACCCGTACGCTAACGCTATCCCGTACCCTAACACGTAGGCTCACCCTAAACCGTTGTCGTACCCTAACCTGTCCCCTAAACCGTCACCGTCCCCTAAACCTAACCCTAACCCTAACCCGAACCCGAACCCGAACCCTTACCCGAAGCCTTACACTAAACCGTCCCCTAATCCTAACCCGTATGCTAACTCTAACCCGTACCCTAACACGTACGCTCACCCTAAACCGTTGTCGTACTCTAACCTGTCCCCGAAACCGTCCCCGTTCCCTAACCCTAACCCTAACCCTAATCCTAACCCTTACCCAAAGCCTTACCCTAACCCTTCCCCTAATCCTAACCCGTACGCTAACACTAACCCGTACCCTAACACGTACGCTCACCCTAAACCGTTGTCGTACCCTAACCTGTCCCCTAAACCGTCCCCGTCCCCTAACCCTAACCCTAACCCTAACCCTAACCCTTACCCGAAGCCTTACCCTAACCCGTCCCCTAATCCTAACCCATAGCATAACACTAACCTGTACCCTAACACGTAGGCTCACCCTAAACCGTTGTCATACACTAACCTGTCCCCTAAACCGTCCCCGTCCCCTAACCCTAACCCTAACCCTAGCCCTAACCCTTACCCGAAGCCTTACCCTAAACCATCCCCTAATCCTAACCCGTACGCTAACACTAACCCATACCCTAACACGTACGCTCACCCTAAACCGTTGTAGTACACTAACCTGTCCCCTAAAATGTCCCCGAACCCGTCCCAGTCCCCTAACCCTAACCCTAAACCTAACCCTTACCCGAAGCCTTACCCTAACCCGTCCCCTAATCCTAACCCGTACGCTAACACTAACCCGTACCCTAACACGTACGCTCACCCTAAACCTTTGTCGTACCCTAACCTGTCCCCTAAACCGGCCCCGTCCCCTAACCCTAAACCTAACCCTAACCCTTACCCAAAGCCTTACCCTAACCCAAACCCTAATCCTAAACCGTACGATAACACTAACCCATAGCCTAACACGTACGCTCACCATAAACCGTTGTCGTACCCTAACCTGTCCCCTAAACCGTCCCCATCCCCTAACCCTAACCCTAGCCCTATCCCTAACCCTTACCTGAAGCCTTACCCTAACCCGTCCCCTAATCCTAACCCGTACGCTAACACTAAACCGTATCCTAACACATACACACACCCTAAACCGTTGTTGTACACTAACCTGTCCCCTAAACCGTCCCCGTCTCCTAACCCTAACCCTAACCCTAACCATAACCCTTACCCGAAGCCTTACCCTAACACGTCCTCTAATCCTAACCTGTACGCTAACACTAACCCGTACCCTAACACGTACGCTCAAGTTAAACGGTTGTCGTACGGTAAACTGTCCCCTAAACCGTCCCCGTCCCCTAAACCTATCCCTAACCCTAACCCTAATCCTGACCCGAAGCCTTACCCTAACCCGTCCCCTAATCCTAAACCGTACGCTAACACTAACCCATACCCTAACACGTACGCTCACCCTAAACCGTTGTCGTACCCTAACCTGTCCCCTAAACCGTCCCCGTCCCCTAACCCTAAACCTAACCCTAACCCTAACCCTTACCCGAAGCCTTACTCTAACCCGTCCCCTAATCCTAACCCGTACGCTAACACTAACCCGTACCCTAACACGTACGCTCACCATAAACCGTTGTCGTACCATAACCTGTCCCCTAAACCATCCCCGTCCCCTAACCCTAACCCTAACCCTAACCCTAACCCTAACCCTTACCCGAAGCCTTACCCTAACATGTCCTCTAATCCTAACCCGTACGCTAACACTAACCCGTAACCTAACACGTACGCTCACCCTAAACCGTTGTCCTACCCTAACCTGACCCCTAAACCGTCCCCGTCCCCGTCCCCTAACCCTAACACTAACCCTAAACCTTACCCGAAGCCTTACCCTAACCCGCCCCTATTCCTAACCCATACGCTAACACTAACCCGTACCCTAACATGTAGTCTCACCCTAAACCGTTGTCGTACACTAACCTGTCCCCTAAACCGTCACCGGCCCCTAAACCTAACCCTAACCCTAACCCTAACCCTAACCCGAACCCTTACCCGAAGCCTTACCCTAAACCGTCCCCTAATCCTAAGCCGTAAGCTAACTCTAACCCATACCCTAACACGTACGCTCACCCTAAACCGTTGTCGTACCCTAACCTTTCCCCTAAACCGTCCCCGTTCCCTAACCCTAACCCTAACCCTAACCCTAACCCTAACCCTTACCCGAAGCCTTACCCTAACCCTTCCCCTAATCCTAACCCATACGATAACACTAACCTGTGCCCTAACACGTACGCTCACCCTAAACCTTTGTCGTACCCTAAACTGTCCCCTAAACCGTCCCCGTCCCCTAACCCTAAACCTAACCCTAACCCTTACCCAAAGCCTTACCCTAACCCGTACCCTAATCCTAAACCGTACGCTAACACTAACACATAGCCTAACACGTATGCTCACCATAAACCGTTGTCGTACCCTAACCTGTCCCCTAAACCGTCCCCATCCCCTAACCCTAACCCTAACCCTAACCCTAACCCTTACCTGAAGCCTTACCCTAACCCTTCACCTAATCCTAAACCGTACGCTAACACTAAACCGTATCCTAACACATACACACACCTTAAACCGTTGTTGTACACTAACCTGTCCCCTAAACCGTCCCCGTCTCCTAACCCTAACCCTAACCCTAACCCTAACCCTAACCCTTACCCGAAGCCTTACCCTAACACGTCCTCTAATCCTAAACCGTACGCTAACACTAACCCGTACCCTAACACGTACGCTCAAGTTAAACCGTTGTCGTACACTAACCTGTCCCCTAAACCGTCCCCGTCCCCTAACCCTAACCCTAACCCTAGCCCTAACCCTTACCCGAAGCCTTACACTAAACCATCCTCTAATCCTAACCCGTACGCTAACACTAACCCGTACCCTAACACGTACGCTCATCCTAAACAGCTGTCGTACACTAACCTGTCCCCTAAAATGTCCCCGTACCCGTCCCCGTCCCCTAACCCTAAACCTAAACCTAACCCTTACCCGAAGCCTTACCCTAACCCGTCCCCTAATCCTAACCCGTACGCTAACACTGACCCGTACCCTAACACGTACGCTCACCCTAAACCTTTGTCGTACCCTAACCTGTCCCCTAAACCGTCTCCGTCCCCTAACCCTAAACCTAACCCTAACCCTTACCCAAAGCCTTACCCTAACCCGTACCCTAATCCTAAACCGTACGTTAACACTAACCTATAGCCTAACACGTACGCTCACCATAAACCGTTGTCGTACCCTAACCTGTCCCCTAAACCGTCCCCATCCCCTAACCCTAACCCTAACCCTTACCTGAAGCCTTACCCTAACCCGTCCCCTAATCCTAAACCGTACGCTAACACTAAACCGTATCCTAACACATACACACACCCTAAACCTTTGTTGTACACTAACCTGTCCCCTAAACCGTCCCCGTCTCCTAACCCTAACCCTAAACCTAACCCTAACCCTTACCCGAAGCCTTACCCTAACACGTCCTCTAATCCTAACCCGTACGTTATCACTAACCCGTACCCTAACACGTACGCTCAAGTTAAACCGTTGTCGTACCGTAACCTGTCCCCTAAACCGTCCCCGTCCCCTAACCCTATCCCTAACCATAACCCTAATCCTGACCCGAAGCCTTACCCTAACCCGTCCTCTAATCCTAAACCGTACGCTAACACTAACCCGTACCCTAACACGTACGCTCACCCTAAACCGTTGTCGTACACTAACCTGTCCCCTAAACCGTCCCCGTCCCCTAACCCTAAACCTAACCCTAACCCTAACCCTTACCCGAAGCCTTACTCTAACCCGTCCCCTAATCCAAACCCGTACGCTAACACTAACCCGTACCCTAACACGTACGCTCACCATAAACCGTTGTCGTACCATAACCTGTCCCCTAAACCATCCCCGTCCCCTAACCCTAACCCTAACCCTAACCCTAACCCTAAGCCTTACCCGAAGCCTTACCCTAACACGTCCTTTAATCCTAACCCGTACGCTAACACTAACCCGTAACCTAACACGTACGCTCACCCTAAACCGTTGTCGTACCCTAACCTGACCCCTAAACCGTCCCCGTCCCCGTCCCCTAACCCTAACACTAACCCTAACCCTTACCCGAAGCCTTACCCTAACCCGCCCCTATTCCTAACCCGTACGCTAACACTAACCCGTACCCTAACACGTAGGCTTACCCTAAACCGTTGTCGTACACTAACCTGTCCCCTAAACCGTCACCGTCCCCTAAACCTAACCCTAACCCTAACCCTAACCCTAACCCTAACCCGAACCCTTACCCGAAGCCTTACCCTAAACCGTCCCCTAATCCTAAGCCGTATGCTAACTCTAACCCGTACCCTAACACGTACGCTCACCCTAAACCGTTGTCGTACCCTAACCTGTCCCCTAAACCGTCCCCGTTCCCTAACCCTAACCCTAACCCTAACCCTAACCCTTACCCGAAGCCTTACCCTAACCCTTCCCCTAATCCTAACCCGTATGCTAACACTAACCCGTACCCTAACACGTACGCTCACCCTAAAACGTTGTCGTACCCTAAACTGTCCCCTAAACCGTCCCCAACCCCTAACCCTAACCCTAACCCTAACCCAAACCCTAACCCTTACCTGAAGCCTTACCCTAACCCTTACCCTAATCCTAACCCATACGATAACACTAACCTGTGCCCTAACACGTACGCTCACTCTAAACCGTTGTCATACACTAACCTGTCCCCTAAACCGTCCCCGTCCCCTAACCCTAACCCTAACCCTAGCCCTAACCCTTACCCGAAGCCTTACCCTAACCCGTCCCCTAATCCTAACCCGTACGCTAACACTAACCCGTACCCTAACACGTACGCTCACCCTAAACCGTTGTCATACACAAACCTGTCCCCTAAACTGTCCCCGTACCCGTCCCCGTCCCCTAACCCTAACCCTAACCCTAAACCTAACCCTTACCCGAAGCCTTACCCTAACCCGTCCACTAATCCTAAACCGTACACTAACACTAACCCGTACCCTAACACGTACACTCACCCTAAACCGTTGTCGTACCCTAACTTGTCCCCTAAACCGTCCCCTAACCCTAACCCTAACCCTTACCCGAAGCATTACCCTAACCCATCCCCTTATCCTAACCCGTATGCTAACACTAACCCGTAGCCGAAAAAGTACGCTCACCATAAACTGTTGTCGTACCATAACCTGTCCCCTAAACGGTCCCCGTCCCCTAACCCTAACCCTAACCCTAACCCTAACCCTATCCCTTACCCGAAGCCTTACCCTAACCCGTCCCCTAATCCTAACCCGTACGCTAACACTAAACCGTACCCTAACACATACGCACACCCTAAACCGTAGTCGTACACTAACCTGTCCCCTAAACCGTTCCCATCTCCTAACACTAACCCTAAGCCTAACCCTAACCCTAACCCTTACCCGAAGCCTTACCCTAACACGTCCTCTAATCCTAAACCGTACGCTAACACTAACCCATACCCTAACACGTACGCTCACCCTAAACCGTTGTCGTACTCTAACCTGTCCCCTAAACCGTCCCCATCCCCTAACCCTAACCCTAACCCTAAACCTTACCCGAAGCCTTACCCTAACCCGTCCCCTAATCCTAACCCTTACTATAACACCAAACCGTACCCTAACACTTACGCTCACCCTAAACCGTTGTCGTACACTAACCTGTCCCCTAAACCTTCACCGTCCCCTCACCCTAACCCTAACCCTAACCCTAACCCTAACCCGAAGCCTTACCCTAAACCGTCCCCTAATCCTAACCCGTACGCTAACACTATCCCGTACCCTAACACGTACGCTCACCATAAACCGTTGTCGTACCCTAACCTTTCCCTTAAACCGTCCCCGTCCCCTAACCCTAACCCTAACCCTAACCCTAACCCTAACACTTACCCGAAGCCTTACCCTAACCCGTCCCCTAATCCTAACCCGTATGCTAACTCTAACCCGTACCCTAACACGTACGCTCTCCCTAAACCGTTGTCGTATCCTAACCTGTCCCCTAAACCGTCCCCGTTCCCTAACCCTAACCCTAACCCTAACCTTAACCCTAACCCTTATCCGAAGCCTTACCCTACACCGTCCCCTAATCCTAACTCGTACGCTAACACTAACACATACCTTAACACATACGCTCACCCTAAACCGTTGTCGTACTCTAACCTGTCCCCTAAACAGTCCCCGTCCCCTAACCCTAACCCTAACCATAACCCTTACGCGAAGCCTTACCCTAACCCGTCCCCTAATCCTAACCCTTAAGATAACACTAAACCGTACCCTAACATGTACACTCACCCTAAACCGTTTTCGTACCCTAACCTGTCCCCTAAACCGTCCCCGTCCCCTAACCCTAACCCTAACCCTAACCCTAACACTTACCCGAAGCCTTACCCTATCCCGTCCCCTAATCCTAACCCGTACGCTAACACTAACCCGTACCCTAACACGTACGCTCACCCTAAACCGTTGTCATACACTGACCTGTCCCCTAAACCGTCCCCGTCCCCTAACCCTAACCCTAACCCTAACACTTACCCGAAGCCTTACACTAACCCGTCCCCTAATCCTAAACCGTACGCTAACACTAAACCGTACCCTAACACGTACGCTCACCCTAAATCGTTGTCGTACCCTAACCTGTCCCCTAAACCGTCCCCGTCCCCTAACCCTAAACCTAACCCTAACCCTAACCCTTACCCGAAGCCTTACCGTAACCCGTCCCCTAATCCTAACCCGTACGCTAACACTAAAGCGTACCCTAACACATACGCACACCCTAAACCGTTGTCGTACACTAACCTGTTCCCTAAACCTCCCCGTCTCCTAACCCTAACCCTAAACCTAATCCTAACCCTCACCCTTACCCGAAGCCTTACCCTAACCCGTCCTCTAATCCTAACCCGTACGCTATCACTAACCCATACCCTAACACGTACGCTCACCCTAAACCGTTGTCGTAGCCTAAGCTGTCCCCTAAAACGTCCCCGTCCCCTAACCCTAACCCTAATCCTAACCCTTACCCGAAGCCTTACACTAACCCGAACCCTAAACCTAACCCGTACGCTAACACTAAACCGTACCCTAACACGTACGCTCACTCTAAACCATTGTCGTACCCTAACCTGTAACCTAAACCATCCCCTTCCCCTATCCCTAACCCTAACCCTAACCCTAACCCTTACCCGAAGCCTAACACTAACCCATCCCCTCATCCTAACCCGTACGCTAACCCTAACCCGTACCCTAACACGTACGCTCACCCTAAACCGTTGTCGTACCCTACCCTGTCCCCTAAACCGTCCCCGTCCCCTAACCATAACCCTAACCCTAACCCAAACCCTAACCCTTACCCGAAGCCTTACCCTAACCCGTCCCATAATCCTAACCAATACGATAACACTAACCTGTACCCTAACACGTACGCTCACCCTAAACCGTTGTCATACACTAACCTGTCCCCTAAACCGTCCCCGTCCCCTAACCCTAACCCTAACCCTAGACCTAACCTTTACCCGAAGCCTTACCCTAACCCGTCCCCTAATCCTAACCCGTACGCTAACACTAACCCGTACCTTAACACGTACGCTCACCCTAAACCGTTGTCGTACACTAACCTGTCCCCTAACCTGTTCCCGTACCCGTCCCCGTCCCCTAACCCTAACCCTAACCCTAACACTTACCCGAAGCCTTACCCTAAACCGTCCCCTAATCCTAACCCGTACGCTAACACTAACCCGTACCCTAACACGTACGCTCACACTAAACCTTTGTCGTACCCTAACCTGTCCCCTAAACCGTCCCCATCCCCTAAACCTAAACCTAACCCCAACCCTTACCCAAAGCCTTACCCTAACCCGTACCCTAATCCTAAACCGTACGCTAACACTAACCCATAGCGTAACACGTACGCTCACCATAAACCTTTTTCGTACCCTAAACTGTCCCCTAAACCGTCCCCATCCCCTAACCCTAACCCTAACCCTAACACTAACCCTTACCTGAAGCCTTAACCTAACCCGTCCCCTAATCCTAAACCGTACGCTAACACTAAACCATATCCTAACACATACACACACCCTAAACCGTTGTTGTACCC
Organism: Phocoena phocoena; assembly: GCF_963924675.1. NCBI lineage: Eukaryota > Metazoa > Chordata > Mammalia > Artiodactyla > Phocoenidae > Phocoena > Phocoena phocoena. The sequence goes on from NW_027077447.1 coordinate 29,578, forward strand.
TACCCTGTCCCCTAAACCGTCCCCGTCCCCTAACCCTAACCCTAACCCTAACCCAAACCCTAACACTTACCCGAAGCCTTACCCTAACCCTTCCCCTAATCCTAACCAATACGATAACACTAACCCATACCCTAACACGTACGCTCACCCTAAACCGTTGTTGTACCCTACCCTGTCCCCTAAACCGTCCCCGTCCCCTAACCCTAACCCTAACCCTAACCATAACCCTAACCCTTATCCGAAGCCTTACCCTAACTCGTCCCCTAATCCTAACTCGTACGCTAACACTAACCCGTACCCTAACACGTACGCTCACCCTAAACCATTGTCGTACTCTAACCTGTCCCCTAAACCGTCCCCGTCCCCGTCCCTAACCCTAACCCTAACCCTAACCCTAAACCTTACCCGAAGCCTTACCCTAACCCGTCCCCTAATCCTAACTCTTACGATAACACTAAACCGTACCCTAACACGTACGCTCACCCTAAACCGTTGTCATACACTGACCTGTCCCCTAAACCGTCCCCGTCCCCGTCCCTTAACCCTAACCCTAACACTAAACCTAACTCTTACCCGAAGCCTTACACTTACCCGTCCCCTAATCCTAAACCGTACACTAACACTAACCCATACCCTAACACGTACACACACCCTAAACCGTTGTCGTACCCTAACCTGTCCCCTAAACCGTCCCCGTCCCCGTCCCCGTCCCCTAACCCTAACCCTAACCCTTACCCGAAGGCTTACCCTAACCCATCCCCTAATCCTAACCCGTATGCTAACACTAAACAGTAGCCTAACACGTACGCTCACCATAAACCGTTGTCGTACCATAACCTGTCCCCTAAACAGTCCCCGTCCCCTAACCCTAAACCTAACCCTAACCCTAACCCTATCCCTTACACGAAGCCTTACCCTAACCCGTCCCCTAATCCTAACCCGTACTCTAACACTAAACCGTACCCTAACACATACGCACACCCTAAACCGTATTCGTACACTAACCTGTCCCCTAAACCGTCCCCGTCTCCTAACCCTAACCCTAACCCTAACCCTAACCCTTACCCGAAGCCTTACCCTAACACGTCCTCTAATCCTAACCCGTACGCTAACACTAACCCGTACCCTAACACGAACGCTCACCCTAAACGGTTGTCATACTCTAACCTGTCCCCTAAACCGTTCCCGTCCCCTAACCCTAACCCTAACCCTAAACCTTACCCGAAGCCTTACCCTAACCCGTCCCCTAATCCTAACCCTTACGATAACACTAAACCGTACCCTAAAACGTACGCTCACCCTAAACCGTTGTCATACACTGACCTGTCCCCTAAACCGTCCCCGTCCCCGTCCCCTAACCCTAACCCTAACCCTAACCCTTACCCGAAGCCTTACCCTAACCCGTCCCCTAATCCTAAACCGTACACTAACACTAACCCGTACCCTAACACGTACACTCACCCTAAACCGTTGTCGTACCCTAACCTGTCCCCAAAACCGTCCCCGTCCCTAACCCTAACCCTAACCCTAACCCTAACCCTTACCCGAAGCCTTATCCTAAACCATCCCCTAATCCTAACCCGTATGCTAACACTAACCCGTAGCCTAACACGTACGCTCACCATAAACCGTTGTCGTACCATAACCTGTCCCCTAAACGGTCACCGTCCCCTCACCCTATCCCTAACCCTAACCCTAACCCTATCTCTTACCTGAAGCCTTACCCTAAACCGTCCCCTAATCCTAACCCGTACGCTAACACTAAACCGTATCCTAACACATACACACACCCTAAACCGTTGTTGTACACTAACCTGTCCCCTAAACCGTCCCCGTCTCCTAACCCTAACCCTAACCCTAACCCTAACCCTAACCCTTACCCGAAGCCTTACCCTAACACGTCATGTAATCCTAACCCGTACGCTAACACTAACACGTACCCTAACACGTACGCTCAACATAAACCATTGTCGTACCCTAACCTGTCCCCTAAACCGTCCCCGTCCCCTAACCCTATCCCTAACCCTAACCCTAACCCTGACCCGAAGCGTTACTCTAACCCGTCCCCTAATCCTAACCCGTACGCTAACACTAACCCGTACCCTAACACGTACGCTCACCCTAAACTGTTGTCGTATCCTAACCTGTCCCCTAAACCGTCACCGTCCCCTCACCCTATCCCTAACCCTAACCCTAACCCTAACCCTAACCCTTACCCGAAGCCTTACCCTAACCCGTCCCCTAATCCTAACCCGTACGCTAACACTAACCCATACCCTAACACGTACGCTCACCCTAAACCGTTGTCGTACCCTAACCTGTCCCTTAAACCGTCCCCGTCCCCTAACCCTAACCCTAACCATAACCCTAACCCTTACCCGAAGCCTTACCCTAACTCGTCCCCTAATTCTAAATCGTACGCTAACACTAACCCGTACCCTAACACGTACGCTCACCCTAAACCGTTGTCCTACTCTAACCTGTCCCCTAAACCGTCCCCGTCCCCTAACCCTAACCCTAACCCTAACCCTAACCCTAAACCTTACCCGAAGCCTTACCCTAACCCGTCCCCTAATCCTAACCCTTACGATAACACTAAACCGTACCCTAACACGTACGCTCACCCTAAACCGTTGTCATACACTGACCTGTCCCCTACACCGTCCCCGTCCGCGTCCCCTAACCCTAACCGTAACACTAACTCTAACCCTTACCCGAAACCTTACCCTAACACGTCCCCTAATCCTAAACCGTACACTAACACTAACCCGTACCCTAACACGTACACTCACCCTAAACCGTTGTCGTACCCTAACCTGTCCCCTAAACCGTCCCCGTCCCCGTCCCCAAACCCTAACCCTAACCCTAACCCTTACCCGAAGCCTTACCCTAACACGTCCTCTAATCCTAACCCGTACGCTAACACTAACCCGTAGCCTAACACGTACGCTCACCTTAAACCGTTGTCGTACCATAACCTGTCCCCTAAACGGTCCCCGTCCCCTAACCCTAACCCTAACCCTAACCCTAACCCTATCCCTTACCCGAAGCCTTACCCTAACCCGTCCCCTAATTCTAACACGTACGCAAACACTAAACCGTACCCTTACACATACGCACACCCTAAACCGTAGTCGTACACTAACCTGTCCCCTAAACCGTCCCCGTCTCCTAACCCTAACCCTAACCCTAACCCTAAACCTTACCCGAAGCCTTACCCTAACACGTCCTCTAATCCTAACCCGTATGCTAACACTAACCCGTACCCTAACACGTACGCTCAACCTAAACCGTTGTCGTACTCTAACCTGTCCCCTAAACCGTCCCCATCCCCTAACCCTAACCCTAACCCAAACCCTAAACCTTACCCGAAGCCTTACCCTAACCCGTCCCCTAATCCTAACCCTTACGATAACACTAAACCGTACCCTAACACGTACGCTCACCCTAAACCGTTGTCATACACTGACCTGTCCCCTAAACCGTCCCCGTCCCCTAACCCTAACCCTAACCCTAACCCTAACCGTTACCCGAAGCCTTACCCTAACCCGTCCCCTAATCCTAAACCGTACACTAACACTAACCCAAACCCTAATACGTACACTCACCCTAAACCGTTGTCGTACCCTAACCTGTCCCCTAAACCGTATCCGTCCCCTAACAATAACCCTAACCCTAACCCTAACCCTTACCCGAAGCATTTCCCTAAACCATCCCCTAATCCTAACCCATATGCTAACACTAACCAGTACCCTAACACGTACGCTCACCATAAACCGTTGTCGTACCATAACCTGTCCCCTAAATGGTCCCCGTCCTCTAACCCTAAACCTAACCCTAACCCTAACCCTATCCCTTGCCCGAAGCCTTACCCTAACCCTTCCCCTAATCCTAACCCGTACGCTAACATTAAACCGTACCCTAACACATACGCACACCCTAAACCGTAGTCGTACACTAACCTGTCCCCTAAACCGTCCCCGTCTCCTAACCCTAACCCTAACCCTAACCCTAACCCTAACCCTTACCCTAAGCCTTACACTAACACGTCCTCTAATCCTATACCGTACGCTAACACTAACCCGTACCCTAACACGTACGCTCATCCTAAACCGTTGTCGTACTCTAACCTGTCCCCTAAACCGTCCCCATCCCCTAACCCTAACCCTAACCCTAACCCTAACCCTGACCCGAAGCCTTACCCTAACCTGTCCCCTAGTCCTAACCCGTACGCTAACACTAACCCGTACCCTAACACGTACGCTCACCCTAAAGCGTTGTCGTACCCTAACCTGTCCCCTAAACCTTCACCGTCCCCTCACCCTAACCCTAACGCTAACCCTAACCCTAACCCGAACCCTTACCCGAAACCTTACCCTAAACCGTCTCCTAATCCTAACCCGTACGCTAACACTAACCCGTACCCTAACACGTACACTCACCCTAAAACTTTGTCGTACCCTAACCTGTCCCCTAAACCGTCCCTGTCCGTTAACCCTAACAATAATCCTAACCCTAACACTTACCCGAACCTTACCATAACCCGTTTCTTAATCCTAACCCGTACGCTAACACTAACCCGTATCCTAACACGTACGCTCACAATAAACCGTTGTCGTACCCTAACCTGTCCCTTAAACCGTCCCCGTCCCCTAACCCTAACCCTAACCCTAACCCTAACCCTTACCCGAAGCCTTACCTTAACCCGTCCCCTAATCCTAACCCGTATGCTAACTCTAACCCGTACCCTAACACGTACGCTCACCCTAAACCGTTGTCGTATCCTAACCTGTCCCCTAAACCGTCCCCGTTCCCTAACCCTAACCCTAACCCTAACCTTAACCCTAACCCTTATCCGAAGCCTTACCCTAAACCGTCCCCTAATCCTAACTCGTACGCTAACACTAACACGTACCCTAACACGTACGCTCACCCTAAACCGTTGTCGCACTCTAACCTGTCCCCTAAACCGTCCCCGTACCCTAACCCTAACCCTAACCCTTACCCGAATCCTTACGCTAACCCGTCCCCTAATCCTAACCCTTACGATAACACTAACCCGTACCCTAACACGTACGCTCACCCTAAACCGTTTTCGTACCCTAACCTGTCCCCTAAACCGTCCCCATCCACTAACCCTAACCCTAACCATAACCCTAACCCTTACCCGAAGCCTTACCCTAACCCGTCCCCTAATCCTAACCCGTACGCTAACCCTAAACGGTACCCTAACACATACGCACACCCTAAACCGTTGTCGTACACTAACCTGTCGCCTAAAACGTCCCCGTCTCCTAACGCTAACCCTAACCCTAACCCTAACCCTAACACTTACCCGAAGCCGTACCCTAACACGTCCTTAATCCTAACCCGTACGCTAAAACTAACTCTTACCCTAACACGTATGCTCACCCTAAACCGTTGTCGTACCCTAACCTGTCCCCTAAACCGTCCCTGTCCCCTAACCCTAACCCTAACCCTAACCCTAACCCTTACCCGAAGCCTTACCCTAACCCGTCCCCTGATCCTAACCCGTACGCTAACACTAACCCGTACCCTAACACGTACGCTTACCCTAAACCTTTGTCGTACCCTAACCTGTCCCCTACACCGTCCCCGTCCCCTACCCCTAACCCTAACACTAACCCTAACCCTAACCCTTACCCGAAGCCTTACCCTAACCCGTCCCCTAATCCTACACCGTACGCTAACACTAAACCGTACCCTAACACGTACGCTCACCCTAAACCGTTGTCGTACACTAACCTGTCCCCTAAACCGTCCCCGTCCCCTAACCCTAACCCTAACCCTAAACCTAACCCTTACCCGAAGCCTTAACCTAACCCGTCCCCTAATCCTAATCCGTTGGTTAACACTAACCCGTACCCTAACACGTATGCTCACCTTAAACCGTTGTTGTACACTAACCTGTCCCCTAAACCGTCCCCGTCCCCTAACCCTAACCCTAAAGCTAACACTTACCCGAAGCCTTACACTAACCCGTCCCCTAATCCTAAACCGTACGCTAACACTAAACCGTACCCTAACACGTACGCTCACCCTAAACCGTTGTCGTACGCTAACCCTTCCCCTAAACCGTCCCCGTCCCCTAACCCTAAACCTAACCCTAACCCTAACCCTTACCCGAAGCCTTCCCCTAACCCGTCCTCTAATCATAAACCGTACGCTAACACTAACACGTTCCCTAAAACGTACGCTCACCCTAAACCGTTGTCGTACCCTAACCTGTCCCCTAAAACGTCCCCGTCCCCTAACCCTAACCCTAACCCTAACCCTTACCCGAAGCCTTACACTAACCCGTACCCTAAACCTAACCCGTACGCTAACACTGACCCGTACCCTAACACGTACGCTCACTCTAAACCATTGTCGTACCCTAACCTGTACCCTAAACCATCCCCGTCCCCTATCCCTAACCCTAACCCTAACCCTAACCCTTACCCGAAGCCTAACACTAACCCATCCCCTAATCCTAACCCGTACGCTAACCCTAACCCGTACCCTAACAAGTACACTCACTCTAAACCATTGTCGTGACCTAACCTGTACCCTAAACCATCCCCGTCCCCTATCCCTAACCCTAACCCTAACCCTTACCCGAAGCCTTACACTAACCCATCCCTTAATCCTAACCCGTACGCTAACCCTAACCCGTATCCTAACACGTACGCTCACCCTAAACTGTTGTCGTACCCTAACCTGTCCCATAAAGCGTCCCCGTCCCCGTCCCCTAACCCTAACCCTAACCCTAACACTTACCTGAAGCCTTACCCTAACCTGTCCCCTAATCCTAACCCGTACGCTAACACTAACCTGTACCCTAACACGTACGCTCACCCTAAACCGTTGTCGTACCCTAACCTGTCCCCTAAACCGTCAACGTCCCCGAACCCTAACCCTAACCCTAACACGAACCCTTACCGAAAGCCTTACCCTAATCCGTCCCCTAATCCTAACACGTACGCTAACACTAACCCGTACCCTAACATGTACGCTCACCCTAAACCGTTGTCGTACCCTAACCTGTCCCCTAAACCGTCACCGTCCCCTAACCCTAACACTAAACCTAACCCTAACCCGAACCCTTACCCGAAGCCTTACCTAAACCCGTCCCCAATCCTAACCCGTACGCTAACACTAACCCGTACCCTAACACGTACGCTCACCCTAAACCGTTGTCGTACCCTAACCTGTCCCCTAAACCGTCGCCGTCCCCTAACCCTAACCCTAACCCTAACCCTAACCCTAACCCTTACCCGAAGCCTTACCCTAACCCGTCCCCTAATAATAACCCGTACGCTAACACTAACCCATACCCTAACACGTACGCTCACCCTAAACCTTTGTCGTACACTAACCTGTCCCCTAAACCGTCCCCGTCACCTAACCCTAACCCTAACCCTAACCCTAACCTTAACCCTAACCCTTATCCGAAGCCTTACCCTAACCCGTCCCCTAATCCTGACACGTATGCTAACTCTAAACCGTACCCTAACACGTACGCTCACCCTAAACCGTTGTCCTACCCTAACCTGTCCCCTAAACCGTCCCCGTTCCCTAACCCTAACCCTAACCCTAACCTTAACCCTAACCCTTATCCGAAGCCTTACCCTAACCCGTCCCCTAATCCTAACCCGTACGCTAACACTAACCCGTACCCTAACACGTACGCTCACCCTAAACCGTTGTCGTACACTAACCTGTCCCCTAAACCGTCCCCGTCCCCTAACCCTTACCCTAACCGTAACCCTAACCCTAACCCTTACCCGAAGCCTTACCCTAACCCGTCCCCTATTCCTAACCCATACGATAACACTAACGCGTACCCTAACATGTACGCTCACCCTAAAGCGTTGTCGTACCCTAACCTGTCCCCTAAACCGTCCCCGTCCCCTAACCCTAACCCTAACCCTAACCCTAAACCTAACGCTTACCCGAAGCCTTACACAAACCCGTCCCCTAATCCTAACCCGTACGCTAACACTAACCCGTAGCCTAACACGTACGCTCACCATAAACCGTTGTCGTACCCTAAGCTGTCCCCTAAACCGCCCCTGTCCCCTAACACTAACACTAACCCTAACCCTAACCCTAACCCTTACCCGAAGCCTTACCCTAACCCGTCCCCTAATCCTTACCCGAACGCTAACACTAATCCATACCCTAACAGGAACGCTCACCCAAAACCGTTGTCGTGCCCTAACCTGTCCCCTAAACCGTCCCCGTCCCCGTCCCCTAACCCTAACCCTAACCCTAACCCTTACCCGAAGCATTACCCTAACCCGGCCCCTAATCCTAACCCGTATGCTAACTCTAACCCATACCCTAACACGTACGCTCACCCTAAACCGTTGTCGTACCCTAACCTGTCCCCTAAACCGTCCCCGTTCCCTAACCCTAACCCTAACACTAACCCTAACCCTTACCCGAAGCCTTACCCTAACCCATCCCCTAATCCTAACCCTCACGCTAACACTAACCCGTACACTAACACGTACGCTCACCCTAAACCGTTGTCGTACCGTAACCTGTCCCCTAAACCGTCCCCATCCCCTAACCCTAACCCTAACCCTTACCGGAAGCCTTACCCTAACCCCTCCCCTAATCCTAACCCGTACGATAACACTAACCCGTACCCTAACACGTACGCTCACCCTAAACCGTTGTCGTACCCTAACCTGTCCCCTAAACCGTCCCCGTCCCCTAACCCTAACCCTAAACCTAACCCTAACCCTAAACCTTACCCGAAGCCTTACCCTAACCCGTCCCCTAATCCGAACCCGTACGCTAACACTAACCCGTACCCTAACACGTACGCTAACCCTAAACCGTTGTCGTACACTAACCTGTCCCCTAAACCGTCCCCGTCCCCGTCCCCTAACCCTATCTCTAACCCTAACCCTAACCCTTTCCCGAAGCCTTACCGTAACCCGTCCCCTAATCCTAACCGGTACGCTAACACTAAACCGTACCCTAACACATACGCACACCCTAAACCATTGTCGTACACTAACCTGTCCCCTAAACCGTCCCCGTCTCTTAACCCTAACCCTAACCCTAACCCTAATCCCAACCCTTACCCGAAGCCTTACCCTAACCCGTCCTCTAATCCTAACCCGTACGCTAACACTAACACGTACCCTAACACGTACGCTCACATTAAACCGTTGTCGTACCCTAACCTTTCCCCTAAACCGTCCCCGTCCCCTAACCCTAACCCTAACCCTAACTCTAACCCTAATACTTACCTGAAGCCTTACCCTAACCCGTCCCGTAATCCTAAACCGTACGCTAACACTAACCCGTACACTAACACGTACGCTCACCCTAAATCATTGTCGTACACTAACCTGTCCCCTAAACCGTCCCCGTCCCCGTCACCTAACCCTAACCCTAACCTTAACGCTAACCCTTACCCGAAGCCTTACCCTAAACCGTCCCCTAATCCTAACCCGTACGCTAACAATAACCCCTACCCTAACACGTACGCTCACCCTAAACCGTTGTCGTACCCTAACCTGTCCCCTAAACCGTCCCCTTCCCCTAAGCCTAACCCTAACCCTAACCCTAACCCTAAAACTTACCCGAAGCCTTACCCTAACCCGTCCCCTAATCCGAACCCGTACGCTAACACTAACCAGTACCCTAACACGTACGCTAACCCTAAACCGTTGTCGTACACTAACCTGTCCCCTAAACCGTCCCCGTCCCCGTCCCCTAACCCTATCTCTAACCCTAACCCTAACCTTTACCCGAAGCCTTACCGTAACCCGTCCCCTAATCCTAACCCGTGCGCTAACACTAAACCATACCCTAACACATACGCACAACCTAAACCATTGTCGTACACTAACCTGTCCCCTAAACCGTCCCCGTCTCCTAACCCTAACCCTAACCCTAACCCTAATCCCAACCCTTACCCGAAGCCTTACCCTAACCCGTCCTCTAATCCTAACCCGTACGCTAACACTAACACGTACCCTAACACGTACGCTCACCCTAAACCGTTGTCGTACCCTAACCGGTCCCCTAAACCGTCCCCGTCCCCTAACCCTAACCCTAACCCTAACCCTAACCCTAACCCTTACCCGAAGCCTTACCCTAACCCGTCCCCTAACACTAACACGTACGCTAACACTAACTCGTACCCTAACACGTACGCTCACCCTAAACCGTTGTCGTACCCTAAACTCTCCCCTAAACCGTCCCCGTCCCCTAACCCTAACCCTAAACCTAACGCTTACCCGAAGCCTTACACAAACCCGTCCCCTAATCCTAACCCGTACGCTAACACTAACCCGTAGCCTAACACGTACGCTCACCATAAACCGTTGTCGTACCCTAAGCTGTCCCATAAACCGCCCCCGTCCCCTAACACTAACACTAACCCTAACCCTAACCCTAACCCTTACCCGAAGCCTTACCCTAACCCGTCCCCTAATCCTTACCCGAACGCTAACACTAATCCATACCCTAACAGGAACGCTCACCCAAAACCGTTGTCGTGCCCTAACCTGTCCCCTAAACCGTCCCCGTCCCCTAACCCTAACCCTAACCCTAACCCTTACCCGAAGCATTACCCTAACCCGGCCCCTAATCCTAACCCGTATGCTAACTCTAACCCATACCCAAACACGTACGCTCACCCTAAACCGTTGTCGTACCCTAACCTGTCCCCTAAACCGTCCCCGTTCCCTAACCCTAACCCTAACCCTAACTCTAACCCTTACCCGAAGCCTTACCCTAACCCATCCCCTAATCCTAACCCTCACGGTAACACTAACCCGTACACTAACACGTACGCTCACCCTAAACCGTTGTCGTACCGTAACCTGTCCCCTAAACCGTCCCCGTCCCCTAACCCTAACCCTAACCCTTACCGGAAGCCTTACCCTAACCCCTCCCCTAATCCTAACCCGTACGATAACACTAACCCGTACCCTAACACGTACGCTCACCCTAAACCGTTGTCGTACCCTAACCTGTCCCCTAAACCGTCCCCGTCCCCTAACCCTAAACCTAACCCTAACCCTAAACCTTACCCGAAGCCTTACCCTAACCCGTCCCCTAATCCGAACCCGTACGCTAACACTAACCCGTACCCTAACACGTACGCTAACCCTAAACCGTTGTCGTACACTAACCTGTCCCCTAAACCGGCCCCGTCCCCGTCCCCTAACCCTATCTCTAACCCTAACCCTAACCCTTTCCCGAAGCCTTACCGTAACCCGTCCCCTAATCCTAACCCGTACGCTAACACTAAACCGTACCCTAACACATACGCACACCCTAAACCATTGTCGTACACTAACCTGTCCCCTAAACCGTCCCCGTCTCTTAACCCTAACCCTAACCCTAACCCTAATCCCAACCCTTACCAGAAGCCTTACCCTAACCCGTCCTCTAATCCTAACCCGTACGCTAACACTAACACGTACCCTAACACGTACGCTCACATTAAACCGTTGTCGTACCCTAACCTGTCCCCTAAACCGTCCCCGTCCCCTAACCCTAACCCTAACCCTAACTCTAACCCTAATACTTACCTGAAGCCTTACCCTAACCCGTCCCGTAATCCTAACCCGTACGCTAACACTAACCCGTACACTAACACGTACGCTCACCCGAAATCATTGTCGTACCCTAACCTGTCCCCTAAACCGTCCCCGTCCCCGTCACCTAACCCTAACCCTAACCTTAACGCTAACCCTTACCCGAAACCTTACCCTAAACCGTCCCCTAATCCTAACCCGTACGCTAACAATAACCCCTACCCTAACACGTACGCTCACCCTAAACCGTTGTCGTACCCTAACCTGTCCCCTAAACCGTCCCCTTCCCCTAAGCCTAACCCTAACCCTAACCCTAACCCTAAAACTTACCCGAAGCCTTACCCTAACCCGTCCCCTAATCCGAACCCGTACGCTAACACTAACCAGTACCCTAACACGTACGCTCACCCTAAACCGTTGTCGTACACTAACCTGTCCCCTAAACCGTCCCCGTCCCCGTCCCCTAACCCTATCTCTAACCCTAACCCTAACTTTTACCCGAAGCCTTACCGTAACCCGTCCCCTAATCCTAACCCGTGCGCTAACACTAAACCGTACCCTAACACATACGCACACCCTAAACCATTGTCGTACACTAACCTGTCCCCTAAACCGTCCCCGTCTCCTAACCCTAACCCTAACCCTAACCCTAATCCCAACCCTTACCCGAAGCCTTACCCTAACCCGTCCTCTAATCCTAACCCGTACGCTAACACTAACACGTACCCTAACACGTACGCTCACCCTAAACCGTTGTCGTACCCTAACCGGTCCCCTAAACCGTCCCCGTCCCCGTCACCTAACCCTAATCCTAACCTTAACGCTAACCCTTACCCGAAGCCTTACCCTAAACCGTCCCCTAATCCTAACCCGTACGCTAACAATAACCCCTAACCTAACACGTACGCTCACCCTAAAGCGTTGTCGTACCCTAACCTGTCCCCTAAACCGTCCCCGTCCCCTAAGCCTAACCCTAACCCTAACCCTAACCCTAACCCTTACACTTACCCGACTCCTTACTCTAACCCGTCCCGTAATCCTAACCCGTACGCTAACACTAACCGGTACCCTAACACGTACACTCACCCTAAACATTTGTCGTACACTAATCTGTCCCCTAAACCGTCGCCGTCCCCTAACCCTAACCCTAACCCTAATCCTAACCCTAACCTTAAACCTTACCCGAAGCCTTACCCTAAACCGTCCCCTACACCTAACCCATACGCTAACACTAACCCTTACCCTAACACGTACGCTCACACTAAACCGTTCTCTTACCCGAACCTGTCCCCTAAACCGTCCCCATCCCCTAACCCTAACGCTAAACCTAACCCTAAACCTTACCCGAAGCCTTACCCTAACCCGTCCCCTAATACTAACCCGTATGCTAACTCTAACCCGTACCCTAACACGTACGCTCATCCTAAACCGTTGTTGTACCCTAACCTGTCCCCTAAACCATCCCCGTCCCCTAACCCTAACCCTAACCCTAACCCTAACCCTAACCCTAACCCTAAACCTTGCCCGAAGCCTTACCGTAACCCGTCCTCTAATACTAACCCGTACGCTAACACTAACCCATAGCCTAACCCGTAAGCTCACCCTAAACCGTTGTCATACCCTAACCTGTCCCCTAAACCGTCCCCATCCCCTAACCCTAACCCTAAACCTAACCATTACCCAAAGACTAACCCTAACCCATCCCCTAATCCTAACCCGTAAGCTAACACTAAACCGTACCCTAACACGTACGCTCACCCTAAACCGTTGTCGTACACTAACCTGTCCCCTAAACCTTCCCCATCCCCTAACCCTAAGCCTAACCCTAACCCTAACGCTAACCCTTACCCGAAGCCTTACTGTAACCCGTCCCCTAATCCTAACCCGTACACTAACACTAAGCCGTACCCTAACACGTACGCTCACCCTAAACCTTTGTCATACACTAACCTGTCCGCTAAACCTTCCCCGTCTCCTAAACCTAACCCTAACCCTAAACCTTACCCGAATCCTTACCCTAACCCGTCCCATAAGCCTAAACCATACCCTAACACTAACCCATACCCTAACACGTACGCTCACCCTAAACAGTTTTCGTACACTAACCTGTCCCCTAAACCGTCCCCGTCCCCTAACCCTAACCCTAACCCTAACCCTAACCCTTACCTGAAGCCTTAACCTAACCCGTCCCCTAATCCTAACCCGAACGCTAACACTAACCCGTAGCCTAACACGTACGCTCATCCTAAACTGTTGTCGTACTCTAACCTGTCCCCTAAACCATCCTCGTCCCCGTCCCCTAACCCTAACCCTAACCCGAACCCTTACCCGAAGCCTTACCCTAACCCGTCCCCTAATCCTAACCGGTACGCTAACACTAACCCGTACCCTAACACGGACGCTCACCCTAAACCGTTGTCGTACCCTAACCTGTCCCCTAAACCGTCCCCGTCCCCTAACCGTAACCCTAACCCTAACCCTAACCCTTACCCGAAGCCTTACACTAAACCATCCCCTAATCCTAACCCGTACGCTAACCCTGACCCGAACCCTAACACGTACGCTCACCCTCAACCATTGTCGTACCCTAACCTGTACCCTAAACCATCCCCGCCCCTATCCCTAACCCTAACCCTAACCCTAACACTTACCCGAAGCCTTACCCTAACCCGTCCACTAATCCTAACTTGTACGCTAACACTAACACGTACCCTAACACGTACGCTCACCCTAAAACGTTGTCGTACCATAACCTGTCACCTAAAGCGTCCCCGTCACCTAACTCTAACCCTAACCCTAACCCTAACCCTTACCTGAAGCTTTACCCTAACCCGTCCCATAAGCCTAACCCGTACGCTAACACTAACCCATAACCTAAAACGTACGCTCACCCTAAACCGTTATCGTACACTAACCTGTCCCCTAAACCGTCCCCGTCCACTAACCCTAACCCTAACCCTAAACCTAACCCTTACCCGCAGCCTTACCCTAACCCGTCCCCTAATCCTAACCCGTACGCTAACACTAACCCGTAGCCTAACACGTACGCTCACCCTAAACCGTTGTCGTACCCTAACCTGTCCCCTAAACCATCCCCGTCCCCTAACCCTAACCCTAACCCTAATCCTTACCTGAAGCCTTACGCTAACTCGTCCCGTAATACTAACACGTACGCTAACACTAACTCGTACCCTAACACGTACGCTCACCCTAAACCGTTGTCGTACGCTAACCTGTCCCCTAAACTGTCCCCGTCCCCTAACCCTAAACCTAAACCTAACCCTTACCCGAAGCCTTACCCTTACCCGTCCCCTAATCCTAACACGTACGCTAACACTAACCCGTAGCCTAACACGTACGCTCACCATAAAACGTTGTCGTACTCTAACCTGTCCCCTAAACCGTCCCCGTCCCCTAACACTAACCCTAACCCTAACCCTAACCCTAACCCTTACCCGAAGCCTTACCCTAACCCGTCCCCTAATCCTAACCCGTACGCTAACACTAAACCGTACCCTAACACGTACGCTCACCCTAAACCGTTGTTGTACCCTAACCTGTCCCCTAAACCGTCCCCGTCCACTAACCCTAACCCTAACCCTAACCCTAACCCTTACCCGAAGCCTTATCCTTACCCGTCCCCTAATCCTAACCCGTACGCTAACAGTAACCCATACCCTAACACGTACGCTCACCCTAAATCGTTGTCGTACCCTAACCTGTCCCCTAAACCTTCCCC
The DNA here is from genome assembly GCF_963924675.1 of Phocoena phocoena. Lineage (NCBI taxonomy): Eukaryota > Metazoa > Chordata > Mammalia > Artiodactyla > Phocoenidae > Phocoena > Phocoena phocoena. Next base: position 44,890 of record NW_027077447.1, read on the forward strand.
ATCCCCTAACCCTAACCCTAACCCTAACCCTAACCCTAACCCTTACCCGAAGCCTTAACCTAACCCGTCCCCTAATCATAACCCGAACGCTAACACTAACCCGTAGCCTAACACGTACGCTCATCCTAAACTGTTGTCGTACTCTAACCTGTCCCCTAAACCATCCTCGTCCCCGTCCCCTAACCCTAACCCTAACCCGAACCCTTACCCGAAGCCTTACCCTAACCCGTCCCCTAATCCTAACCCGTACGCTAACACTAACCCGTACCCTAACACGGACGCTCACCCGAAACCGTTGTCATACACTAACCTGTCCCCTAAACCATCCCCGTCCCCTAACCGTAACCCTAACCCTAACCCTAACCCTTACCCGAAGCCTTACACAAAACCATCCCCTAATCCTAACCCGTACGCTAACCCTGACCCGAACCCTAACACGTACGCTCACCCTCAACTATTGTCGTACCCTAACCTGTACCCTAAACCATCCCCGCCCCTATCCCTAACCCTAACCCTAACCCTAACCCTTACCCGAAGCCTTACCCTAACCCGTCCCCTAATCCTAACTGGTACGCTAACACTAACACGTACCCTAACACGTACGCTCACCCTAAAACGTTGTCGTACCATAACCTGTCACCTAAAGCGTCCCCGTCACCTAACTCTAACCCTAACCCTAACCCTAACCCTTACCTGAAGCTTTACCCTAACCCGTCCCATAAGCCTAACCCGTACGCTAACACTAACCCATAACCTAAAACGTACGCTCACCCTAAACCGTTATCGTACACTAACCTGTCCCCTAAACCGTCCCCGTCCCCTAACCCTAACCCTAACCCTAACCCTAACCCTTACCCGAAGCCTTACCCTAACCCGTCCCCTAATCCTAACCCGTACGCTAACACTAACCCGTAGCCTAACACGTACGCTCACCCTAAACCGTTGTCGTACCCTAACCTGTCCCCTAAACCATCCCCCTCCCCTAACCCTAACCCTAACCCTAATCCTTACCAGAAGCCTTACGCTAACTCGTCCCGTAATACTAACACGTACGCTAACACTAACTCGTACCCTAACACGTACGCTCACCCTAAACCGTTGTCGTACGCTAACCTGTCCCCTATACCGTCCCCGTCCCCTAACCTTAAACCTAAACCTAACCCTTACCCGAAGCCTTACCCTTACCCGTCCCCTAATCCTAACACGTACGCTAACACTAACCCGTAGCCTAACACGTACGCTCACCATAAAACGTTGTCGTACTCTAACCTGTCCCCTAAACCATCCCCGCCCCTATCCCTAACCCTAACCCTACCCCTAACCCTTACCCGAAGCCTTACCCTAACCCGTCCCCTAATCCTAACTGGTACGCTAACACTAACACGTACCCTAACACGTACACTCACCCTAAACCGTTGTCGTACCCTAACCTGTCCCCTAAACCGTCCCCGTCCACTAACCCTAACCCTAACCCTAACCCTAACCCTTACCCGAAGCCTTATCCTTACCCGTCCCCTAATCCTAACCCGTACGCTAACAGTAACCCGTACCCTAACACGTATGCTCACCCTAAACAGTTTTCGTACACTAACCTGTCCCCTAAACCGTCCCCGTCCCCTAACCCTAACCCTAACCCTAACCCTAACCCTTACCCGAAGCCTTAACCTATCCCGTCCCCTAATCCTAACCCGGACGCTAACACTAACACGTAGCCTAACACGTACGCTCACCCTAAACTGTTGTCGTACTCTAACCTGTCCGCTAAACCTTCCCCGTCTCCTGACCCTAACCCTGACCCTAACCCTAAACCTTACCCGAATCCTTACCCTAACCCGTCCTCTAATCCTAACCCGTACGCTAACAGTAACCCGTACCCTAACACGTACGCTCACCCTAAACCGTTGTCGTACCCTAAACTGTCCCCTAAACCGTCACCGTCCCCTAACCCTAACCCTAACCCTAACCCGAACCCTTACCCGAAGCCTTACCCTAACTCGTCCCCTAATCCTTACCCGAACGCTAACACTAATCCATACCCTAACACGTACGCTCACGCAAAACTGTTGTCGGGCCCTAACCTGTCCCCTAAACCTTCCCCGTCCCCTAACCCTAACCCTAACCCTAACCCTAACCCTAACCCTTACCCGAAGCATTACCCTAACCCGTCCACTAATCCTACCCCGTATGCTAACTCTAACCCGTACCCTAACACGTACGCTCACGCTAAACCGATGTCGTACCCTAACCTGTACCCTAAACCGTCCCCGTCCCCTAACCCTAACCCTAACCCTAACCCTAACCCTAACCCTTACCCGAAGCCTTACCCTAACCCGTCCCCTAATCCTAAACCGTACGCTAACACTAACCCGTACACTAACACGTACGCTCACCCTAAACCGTTTTCGTTCCCTAACCTGTCCCCTAAACCGTCCCCGTCCCCTAAACCTAACCCTAACCCTAACCCTAACCCTTACCCGAAGCCTTACCCTAACCCGTCCCCTAATACTAACACGTATGCTAACACTATCTCGTACCCTAACACGTACGCTCACCCTAAACCGTTGTCGTACCCTAACCTGTCCCCTAAACCGTCCCCGTCCCCTAACCCTAACCCTAACCCTAACCCTAACCCGAACCCTTACCCGAAGCCTTACCCTAACCCGTCCCCTAATCCTTACCCGAACGCTAACACTAATCCATACCCTAACACGTACGCTCACCCAAAACCGTTGTCATGCCCTAACCTGTCCCCTAAACCGTCCCCGTCCCCTAACCCTAACCCTAACCCTAACCCTTACCCGAAACATTACACGAACCCGTCCCCTAATCCTAACCCATATGCTAACTCTAACCCATACCCTAACACGTACGCTCACCCTAAACCGTTGTCGTACCCTAACCTGTCCCCTAAACCGTCCCCGTTCCCTAACCATAACCCAAACCCTAACCCTAACCCTAACCCTTACCCGAAGCCTTACACTAACCCGTCCCCTAATCCTAACCCGTACGCTAAAACTAACCCGTACACTAACACATACGCTCACCCTAAACCGTTGTCGTACACTAACCTGTCCCCTAAACCGCCCCCGTCCCCTAACACTAAACCTAACCCTAAGCCTAACCCTTACCCGAAGCCTTACCCTAACCCGTCCCTTAATCCTAACCCATACGATAACACTAACCCGTACCCTAACACGTACGCTCACCCTAAACCGTTGTCGTACCCTAACCTGTCCCCTAAATCGTACCCGTCCCCTAACCCTAACCCTAACCCTAAACCTTAGCCGAAGCCTTACCCTAACCCGTCCCCTAATCCGAACCCGTACGCTAACAATAAACCGTACCCTAACACGTACGCTCACCCTAAACCGTTGTCATACACTAACCTGTCCCCTAAACCGTCCCCATCCCCGTCCCCTAACCCTATCTCTAACCCTAACCCTAAACCTTACCCGAAGCCTTACCCTAACCCGTCCCCTAATCCTAACCCGTAGGCTAACACTAACCCGTACCCTAACACGTATGCTCACCCTAAACCGTTGTCGTACCCTATCCTGTCCCCTAAACCGTCCCCGTCCCCTAACCCTAACCCTAACCCTAACCCTTACCCGAAGCCTTACCCTAACACGTCCCCTAATCCTAAACCGTACGCTAACACTAAACCGTACCCTAACACATACGCACACCCTAAACCGTTGTCGTACACTAACCTGTCCCCTAAACCGTCCCCGTCTCCTAACCCTAACCCTAACCCTAATCCCAACCTTTACCCGAAGCCTTACCCTAACCCGTCCTCTAATCCTAACCCGTACGCTAACAATCACACGTACACTAACACGTACGCTCACCCTAAACCGTTGTCGTACCCTAACCTGTCCCCTAAACCGTCCCCGTCCCCTAACCCTAACCCTAACCCTAACCCTAACGCTAACCCTTACCCGAAGCCTTACCTTAAACCGTCCCCTAATCCTAACCCGTACGCTAACAATAAACCCTACCCTAACACGTACGCTCACCCTAAGCCGTTGTCGTACCCTAACCTGTCCCCTAAACCGTCCCCGTCCCCTAAGCCTAACCCTAACCCTAACCCTAACCCTAACCCTTACCCGACTCCTTACCCTAACCCGTCCCGTAATCCTAACCCGTACGCTAACACTAACCGGTACCCTAACACGTACACTCACCCTAAACATTTTTCGTACAATAACCTGTCCCCTAAACCGTCGCCGTCCCCTAACCCTAACCCTAACCCTAATCCTAACCCTAACCCTAAACCTTACCCGAAGCCTTACCCTAAACCGTCCCCTACACCTAACCCATACGCTAACACTAACCCGTACCCTAACACGTACGCTCACACTAAACCGTTCTCTTACCCGAACCTGTCCCCTAAACCGTCCCCGTCCCCTAACCCTAACGCTAACCCTAACCCTAACCCTTACCCGAAACCTTACCCTAACCAGTCCCCTAATACTAACCCGTATGCTAACTCTAACCCGTACCCTAACACGTACGCTCATCCTAAACCGTTGTTGTACCCTAACCTGTCCCCTAAACCGTCCCCGTCCCCTAACCCTAAACCTAACCCTAACCCTAACCCAACCCTAAACCTTACCCGAAGCCTTACCCTAACCCGTCCCCTAATCCTAACCCGTACGCTAACAATAACCCGTACCCTAACACGTACGCTCACCCTAAACCGTTGTCGTACACTAACCTGTCCCCTAAACCGTCCCCGTCCCCTAACCCTAAGCCTAACCCTAACCCTAACGCTAACCCTTACCCGAAGCCTTACCGTAACCCGTCCCCTAATCCTAACCCGTACACTAACACTAAACCATACCCTAACATATACGCTCACCCTAAACCGTTGTCATACACTAACCTGTCCGCTAAACCTTCCCCGTCTCCTAACCCTAACCCTAACCCTTACCCGAAGCCTTAACCTAACCCGTCCCCTAATCCTAACCCGGATGCTAACACTAACCCGTAGCCTAACACGTACGCTCACCCTAAACTGTTGTCGTACTCTAACCTGTCCCCTAAACCATCCCCGTCCCCGTCCCCTAACCCTAACCCTAACCCGAAACCTTACCCGAAGCCTTACCCTAACGCGTCCCCTAATCCTAACCCGTACGCTAACAGTAACCCGTACCCTAACACTTACGCTCACCCTAAACCGTTGTCGTACCCTAACCTGTCCCCTAAACCGTCACCGTCCCCTAACCCTATCCCTAACCCTAACCCGAAGCCTTACCCGAAGCCTTACCCTAACCCGTCCCCTAATCCTTACCCGAACGCTAACACTAATCCATACCCTAACACGTACGCTCACCCAAAACCGTTGTCATGCCCTAACCTGTCCCCTAAACCGTCCCCGTCCCCTAACCCTAACCCTAACCCTAACCCTTACCCGAAACATTACACTAACCCGTCCCCTAATCCTAACCCGTATGCTAACTCTAACCCATACCCTAACACGTACGCTCACCCTAAACCGTTTTCGTACCCTAACCTGTCCCCTAAACATTCCCCGTTCCCTAACCCTAACCCTAACCCTAACCCTAACCCTTACCCGAAGCCTTACACTAACCCGTCCCCTAATCCTAACCCGTACGCTAACACTAACCCTTACACTAACACGTACGCTCACCGTAAACCGTTGTCGTACCCTAACCGGTCCCCTAAACCGTCCCCGTCCCCTAACCCTTACCCTAACCCTAAACCTAACCCTTACCCGAAGCCTTACACTAACCAGTCCCCTAATCCTAACCCATACGATAACACTAACCCGTACCCTAACACGTACGCTCACCCTAAGCCGTTGTCGTACCCTAACCTGTCCCCTAAATCGTACCCGTCCCCTAACCCTAACCCTAACCCTAACCCTAAACCTTACCCGAAGCCTTACCCTAACCCGTCCCCTAATCCTAACCCGTACGCTAACAATAAACCGTACCCTAACACGTACGCTCACCCTAAACCGTTGTCGTACACTAACCTGTCCCCTAAACCGTACCCGTCCCCGTCCCCTAACCCTAAACCTAACCCTAACCCTAACCCTTACCCGAAGCCTTACCCTAAACCGTCCCCTAATCCTAACCCGTAGGCTAACACTAACCCATACCCTAACACGTATGCTCACCCTAAACCTTTGTCATACCCTAACCTGTCCCCTAAACCGTCCCCGTCCCCTAACCCTAACCCTAACCCTAACCCTAACCCTAACCCTTACCCGAAGCCATACCCTAACCCGTGCCCTAATCCTAACACGTACGCTAACACTAACCCATAGCCTAACACGTACGCTCACCCTAAACCCTTGTCGTACCCTAACCTGTCCCCTAAACCATCCCCGTCCCCTAACCCTAACCCTAAACCTAACCCTTACCCGAAGCCTTACCCTAACCCGTCCCATAAGCCTAACCCGTACGCTAACACTAACCCATACCCTAACACGTACGCTCACCCTAAACTGTTATCGTACACTAACCTGTCCCCTAAACCGTCCCCGTCCCCTAACCCTAACCCTAACCCTAACACTTACCCGAAGCCTTACCCTAACCCGTCCCCTAATCCTAACCCGTACGCTAACCATAACCAGTACCCTAACACGTACGCTCACCCTAAACCGTTGTCGTACCCTAACCTGTCCCCTAAACCGTCCCCGTCCCCTAACCCTAACCCTAACCCTAACCCTTACCCGAAGCCTTACCCTAACCCGTCCCCTACTCCTAACCCGTACGCTAACACTAACCCATAGCCTAACACGTACGCTCACCCTAAACCGTTGTCATACCCTAACCTGTCCCCTAAACCGTCCCCGTCCCCTAACCCTAACCCTAACCCTAATCCTTACCTGAAGCCTTACGCTAACTCGTCCCGTAATACTAACACATACGCTAACACTAACTCGTACCCTAACACGTACGCTAACCCTAAACCGTTGTCGTACGCTAACCTGTCCCCTAAACCGTCCCCGTCCCCTAACCCTAAACCTCAACCTAACCCTTACCCGAAGCCTTACACTAACCCGTCCACTAATCCTAACACGTACGCTAACACTAACCCGTAGCCTAACACGTACGCTCACCATAAACCGTTGTCGTACTCTAACCTGTCCCGTAAACCGTCCCCGTCCTCTAACACTAACCCTAACCCTAACCCTAACCCGAACCCTTACCCGAAGCCTTACCCTAAACCGTCCCCTAATCCTAACCCGTACGCTAACACTAAACCATACCCTAACACGTACGCTAAATCTAAACCGTTGTCGTACCGTAACCTGTCCACTAAACCGTCCCCGTCCCCTAACCCTAACCCTAACCCTAACCCTAACCCTTACCCGAAGCCTTATCCTAACCCGTCCCCTAATCCTAACCCGTACGCTAACAGTAACACGTAGCCTAACACGTATGCTCACCCTAAACCGTTGTCGTACCCTAACCTGTCCCCTAAACCGTCCCCTAACCCTAACCCTAACCCTAAACCTAACCCTAACCCGAACCCTTACCCGAAGCCTTACCCTAACCCGTCCCCTAATCCTTACCCGAACGCTAACACTAATCCATACGCTAACACGTACGCTCACCCAAAACAGTTGTCGTGCCCTAAACTGTCCCCTAAACCTTCCCGTCCCCTAACCCTAACCCTAACCCTAACCCTTACCCGAAGCATTACCCTAACCCGTCCCCTAATCCTAACCCGTATGCTAACTCTAACCCGTACCCTAACACGTACGCTCACGCTAAACCGATGTAGTACCCTAACCTGTCCCCTAAACCGTCCCCGTTCCCTAACCCTAACCCTAACCCTAACCCTTACCCGAAGCCTTACCCTAACCCGTCCCCTAATCCTAAACCGTAAGCTAACACTAACCCGTACACTAACACGTACGCTCACCCTAAACCGTTGTCGTACCCTAACCTGTCCCCTAAACCGTCCCCTAACCCTAACCCTAACCCTTACCCTAAGCCTTACCCTAACCCGTCCCCTAATCCTAACCCGTACGCTAACACTAACCCGTAGCCTAACACGTACGCTCACCATAAAACGTTGTCATACCCTAACATCTCCCCTAAACCGTCCCCGTCCCGTAACCCTAACCCTAACCCTAACCCTAACCTTAACGCTTACCCGAAGCCTTACCCTAACCCGTCCCCTAATCCTAACCCGTACGCTAACCATAACCAGTACCCTAACAAGTACGCTCACCCAAAACCGTTGTCGTGCCCTAACCTGTCCCCTAAACCGTCCCCTAACCCTAACCCTAACCCTAACCCTAAACCTTACCCGAAGCATTACACTAACCCGTCCCCTAATCCTAACCCGTATGCTAACTCTAATCCATACCCTAACACGTACGCTCACCCTAAACCGTTGTCGTACCCTAACCTGTCCCCTAAACCGTCCCCGTTCCCTAACCGTAACCCTAAACCTAACCCTAACCCTAACCCTTACCCGAAGCCTTACACTAACCCGTCCCCTAATATGAACCCGTACGCTAACACTAACCCGTACCCTAACACGTACGCTCACCCTAAACCGTTGTCGTACACTAACCTGTCCTCTAAACCGTCCCCGTCCCCGTCCCCTACCCCTACCCCTAACCCTAACCCTAACCCTTACCCGAAGCCTTACCCTAACCCGTCCCCTAATCCTAACCCGTAGGCTAACACTAACCCATACCCTAACACGTATGCTCACCCTAAACCGTTGTCATACCCTAACCTGTCCCCTAAACCTTTCCCGTCCCCTAACGCTAACCCTAACCCTAACACTAACCCTTACCCGAAGCCTTACCCTAACACGTCCCATAATCCTAACCCGTACGCTAACACTAACCTGTACTCTAACACGTACGCTCACCCTAAAGCGTTGTCGTACCCTAACCTGTCCCCTAAACCGTCCCCATCCCCTAACCCTAACACTAACCCTAACCCCTACCCGAAGCCTTACCCTAACCCGTCCCCTAATCCTAACCCGTACGCTAACACTAACCCGTACCCTAACACGTACGCTCACCCTAAACATTTGTCGTACCCTAACCTGTCCCCTAAACCGTCCCCGTCCCCTAACCCTAACACTAACCCTAACCCTAAGACTTAACCAAAGCCTTACCCTAACCCGTCCCCTAATCCTAAACCGTACGCTAACACTAACCCATACTCTAACACGTACGCTCACCCTAAACCGTTGACGTACCCTAACCTCTCCCCTAAACCGTCCCCATCCCCTAACCCTAACCCTAACCCTAACCCTTACCCGAAGCCTTACCCTAACCCGTCCCCTAATCCTAACCCGTATGCTAACTCTAACCCGTACCCTAACACGTACACTCATCCTAAACCGTTGTCGTACCCTAACCTGTCCCCTAAAGCGTCCCCGTCCCCTAACCCTAACCCTAACCCTAACCCTAACCCTAAACCTTACCCGAAGCCTTACCCTAACCAGTCCACTAATCCTAACCCGTACGCTAACAATAACCCGTACCCTAACACGTACACTCACCCTAAACCGTTGTCGTACCCTAACCTGTCCCCTAAATCGTCCCCGTCCCCGTCCCCTAACCCTAAACCTAACCCTAACCCTAACCCTTACCCGAAGCCTTACACTAACACGTCCACTAATCCTAACCCGTAGTCTAACACAAACCCTTACCCTAACACGTATGCTCACCCTATACCGTTGTCGTACCCTAACCTGTACCCTAAACCGTCCCTGTCCCCTAACCCTAACCCTAACCCTAACCCTAACCCTTACCCGAAGCCTTACTCTAACCCGTCCCCTAATCCTAACCCGTACGCTAACACTAACCCGTACCCTAACACGTACGCTCACCCTAAACCGTTGTCGTACCCTAACCTGTCCCCTAAACCGTCCCCGTTCTCTAACCCTAACCCTAAACCTAACCCTTACCCGAAGCCTTACCCTAACCCATCCCGTAATCCTAACCCGTACGCTAACACTAAACCGTACCCTAACACGTACGCTCACCCTAAACCGTTGTCGTACTCTAACCTGTCCCCTAAACCGTTCCAGTCCCCTAACCCTAACCCTAAACCTAACCCTTACCCGAAGCCTTACCCTAACCCATCCCCTAATCCTAACCCGTACGCTAACACTAAACCGTACCCTAACACGTACGCTCACCCTAAACCGTTGTCGTACCCTAACCTGTCCCCTAAACCTTCCCCGTCCCCTAACACTAAACCTAACCCTAACCCTAACCCTAACCCTTACCCGAAGCCTTACCGGAACCCGTCCCCTAATCCTAACCCGTACGCTAACACTAACCCGTACCCTAACACGTACACTCACCCTAAACAGTTGTCGTACCCTAACCTGTCCCCTAAACCGTCGCCGTCCCCTAACTCTAACCCTAACCCTAACCCTAACCCTAACCCTTACCTGAAGCCTTCACCTAACCCGTCCCTTAATCCTAACCCGTACGCTAACACTAACCTGTTCCCTAACACGTACGCTCACCACAACCGTTGTCGTACCCTAACCTGTCCCCTAAACCATCCCCGCCCTTAACCCTAACCCTAATCCTAACCCTAACCCTAAACCTTATACGAAGCCTTACCCTAAACCGTCCGTTAAACCTAATCCGTACGCTAACACTAACCCGTACCCTAACACGTACGCTCACCCTATACCGTTGTCGTACCCGAACCTGTCCCCTAAACCGTCCCCGTCCCCTAAACCTAACACTAACCCTAACCCTAACCCTTACCCAAAGCCTTACCCTAACCCGTCTCCTAATCCTAAATCGTACGCTAACACGAACCCGTACCCTAACACTTACGCTCAACCTAAACCGTTGTCGTACCCTAACCTGTCCCCTAAACCGTACCCGTCCCGTAACACTAACCCTAACCCTAGCCCTAAACCTAACCCTTACCCGAAGCCTTACCCTAACCCGTCCCCTAATCCGAACCCATACGCTAACACTAACCCGTATCCTAACACGTACGCTCACCCTAAACCGTTGTCGTACACTAACCTGTCCTCTAAACCGTCCCCGTCCCCGTCCCCTAACCCTAACCCTAAACCTAACCCTAACCCTAACCCTTAACCAAAGCCTTACACTAACCCGTCCCCTAATCCTAAACCATACGCTAACACTAACCCGAACCCTAACAAGTATGCTCACCGTAAACATTTGTCGTACCCTAACCTGTCCCCTAAACCGTCCCCGTCCCCTAACCCTAACCCTAACCCTAACCCTAACCCTAAACCTTACCCGAAGCCTTACCCTAACCCGTCACCTAATCCTAACCCGTACGCTAACAATAACCCGTACCCTAACACGTACGCTCACCCTAAACCGTTGTGTACACTAACCTGTCCCCTAAACCGTCCCCGTCCCCGTCCCCTAACCGTAAACCTAACCCTAACCCTAACCCTTACCCGAAGCGTTACACTAACACGTCCACTAATCCTAACCCGTAGGCTAACACTAACCCGTACCCTAACACGTACGCTCACCCTAAACCGTTTTCGTACCCTAACCTGTCCCCTAAACCGTCCAGTAACCCTAACACTAAACCTAACCCTTACCCAAAGCCTTACCCTAACCCATCCCCTAATCCTAACCCGTACGCTAACACTAAACCGTACCCTAACACGTACGCTCATCCTAAACCGTTGTCGTACCCTAACCTGTCCCCTAAACCGTCCCCGTCCGCTAACCCTAAACCTAAACCTAACCCTAACGCTAACCCTAACCCGAAGCCTTACCCTAACCCGTCCCCTAATCCTAACCCGTACACTAACAATAACCTGTACCCTAACACGTACGCTCACCCTAAACCGTTGTCGTACCCTTACCTGTCCCCTAAACCGTCCCCGTACCCTAACACTAACCCTAAACCTAACCCTAAGTCTAACCCTTACCCGAAGCCTTACACTAACCCGTCCCGTAATCCTAACTCGTACGCTAACACTAAACCGTACCCTAACACGTACACTCACCCTAAACAGTTGTCGTAACCTAACCTGTCCCCTAAACAGTCGCCGTCCCCTAACCCTAACCCTAACCCTAACCCTAACCCTTACCTGAAACCTTAACCTAACCCGTCCCTTAATCCTAACCCGTACGCTAACACTAACCCGTACCCTAACATGTACGCTCACCACAACCGTTGTCGTACCCTAACCTGTCCCCTAAACCATCCCCGTACCCTAACCCTAACCCTAATCCTAACCCTAACCCTAAACCTTATCCGAAGCCTTACCCTAAACCGTCCCCTAAACCTAACCCGTACGCTAACACTAACCCGTACCCTAACACGTACGCTCACCCTATACCGTTGTCGTACCCGAACCTGTCCCCTAAACCGTCCCCGTCCCCTAACCCTAACCCTAACCCTAACCCTAACAATTACCCGAAGCCTTACACTAACCCGTCCCCTATTCGTAACCCGTACGCTAACACTTACCAGTACCCTAACACGTACGCTCACCCTAAACCGTTGTCGTACCCTAACCTGTCCCCTAAACCGTCCCCGTCCCCTAACCCTAACCCTAACCATAACCCTAACCCTTACCCGAAGCCTTACCCTAAACCGTCCCCTAATCCTAACCCGTACGCTAACACTAACCCGTACCCTAACACGTACGCTCACCCTAAATCATTGTCGTACCCTAACCTGTCCCCTAAACCGTCCCCGTCCCCTAACCCTAACCCTAAACCTAACCCTTACCCGAAGCTTTACCTTAACCCATCCCCTAATCCTAACCCGTACGCTAACACTAAACCGTACCCTAACAGTTACGCTCACCCTAAACCGTTGTCGTACCCTAACCTGTCCCCTAAACCTTCCCCGTCCCCTAACACTAACCCTAACCCTAACCCTAACACTTATCTGAAGCCTTACCGTAACCCGTCCCCTAATCCTAACCCGTACACTAACAATAACCTGTACCCTAAAACGTACGCTCACCCTAATCCGTTGTCGTATCCTAACCTGTCCCCTAAAACGTCCCCATCCCCTAACACTAACCCTAACCCTAACCCTAACCCTAACCCTTACCCGAAGCCTTACCCTAACCCGTCCCGTAATCCTAACCCGTACGCTAACACTAACCCGTACCCTAACACGTACACTCACCCTAAACCGTTGTCGTACGCTAACATGTCCCCTAAACCGTCCCCGTCCCCTAACCCTAAACCTAAACCTAACCCTAACGCTAACCCTTACCCGAAGCCTTACCCTAACCCGTCCCCTAATCCTAACCCATACACTAACAATATCCTTTACCCTAACACGTACGCTCACCCTAAACAGTTGTCGTACCCTAACCTGTCCCCTAAACCGTCCCCGTCCCCTAACACTAACCCTAACCCTAACCCTAAGTCTAACCCTTACCCGAAGCCTTACCCTAACCCGTCCCATAATCCTAACCCGTACGCTAACACTAAACCGTACCCTAAAACGTACACTCACCCTAAACAGTTGTCGTACCCTAACCTGTCCCCTAAACCGTCGCCGTCCACTAACCCTAACCCTAACCCTAACCCTTACCTGAAACCTTAACCTAACCCGTCCCTTAATCCTAACCCGTACGCTAACACTAACCCGTACCCTAACATGTACGCTCACCAGAACAGTTGTCGTACCCTAACCTGTCCCCTAAACCATCCCCGTCCCCTAACCCTAACCCTAATCCTAACCCTAATCCTAAACCTTATCCGAAGCCTTACCCTAAACCGTCCCCTAAACCTAACCCGTACGGTAACACTAAACCATACCCTAACACGTACGCTCACCCTATACCGTTGTCGTACCCGAACCTGTCCCCTAAACCGTCCCCGTCCCCTAACCCTAACCCTAACCCTAACCCTAACACTTACCCGAAGCCTTACACTAACCCGTCCCCTATTCCTAACCCGTACGCTAACACTTATCAGTACCCTAACACGTACGCTCACCCTAAACCATTGTCGTACCCTAACCTGTCCCCTAAACCGTCACCGTCTCCCAACCCTAACACTAACACTTACACTAACCCGAACCCTTACCCGAAGCCTTACCCTTACCGGTTCCCTAATCCTAACCCGTACGCTAACACTAACCCGTACCCTAACACGTACGCTCACCCTGAACATTTGTCGTACCCTAACCTGTCCCCTAAACCCTCCCCGTCCCCTAACCCTAACACTAATCCTAACCCTAACCCTTACCCAAAGCCTTACCCTAACCCGTCCCCTAATCCTAAATCGTATGCTAACACGAACCCCTACCCTAACACTTACGCTCACCCTAAACCGTTGTCGTACCCTAACCTCTCCCTTAAACCGTCCCCATCCCCTAACACTAACCCTAACCCTAAACCTAATCCTAACACTTACCCGAAGCCTTACCCTAACCCGTCCCCTAATCCTAACCCGTACGCTAACAATAAACCGTACCCTAACACGTACGCTCACCCTAAACCGTTGTCGTACCCTAACCTGTCCCCTAAACCGTCCACATTCCCTAACCCTAACCCTAACCCTAACCATAACCCTAACCCTTACCCGAAGCCTTACACTCACCCGTCCCCTAATCCTAACCCGTACGCTAACACTAACCCGTACCCTAACACGTACGCTCACCCTAAACCGTTGTCGTACCCTAACCTGTCCCCTAAACCGTCCCCGTCCCCTAACCCTAACCCTAACCCTAACCCTTACCCGAAGCCTTACCCTAAACTGTCCCCTAATCCTAAACCGTACGCTAACACTAACCCGTACCCTAACACGTACGCTCAACCTAAAACGTTGTCGTACCCTAACCTGTCCCCTAAACCGTCAACGTCCCCTAACCCTAACCCAAACCCTAACCCAAACCCGAACCCTTACCCGAAGCCTTACCCTAACCCGTCCCCTAATCCTAACCCGTACGCTAACACTAACTCGTACCCTAATACGTACGCTCAGCCTAAACATTTGTCGTACCCTAACCTGTCCCCTAAACCGTCCCCATCCCCTAACTCTAACACTAACCCTAACCCTAACCCTAACCCTAACCCTTACCTGAAGCCTTACCCGAACCCGTCCCGTAATCCTAACCCGTACGCTAACACTAACCCATACCCTAACACGTACACTCACCCTTAACAGTTGTCGTACCCTAACCTGTCCCCTAAACCGTCCCCGTCCCCTAACCCTAACCCTAACCCTAACCCTTACCCGAAGCCTTACCCTAACCCGTCCCCTAATCCTAACCCGTACGCTAACACTAAACCGTACCCTAACACGTACGCTCACCCTAAACCGTTGTCGTACACTAACCTGTCCCCTAAACCGTCCCCATCCCCTAACCCTAACCCTAACCCTAACCCTTACCCGAAGCCTTACCGTAACCCGTCCCCTAATCCTAAACCGTACGCTAACACTAAACCGTACCCTAACACATACGCACACCCTACACCGTTGTCGTACACTAACCTGTCCCCTAAACCGTCCCCGTCTCCTAACTCTAACCCTAACCCTAACCCTAACCCTGACCCTTACCCGAAGCCTTACCCTAACCCGTCCTCTAATCCTAACCCGTACGCTAACAATAACCCATACCCTAACAAGTACGCTCACCCTAAACCGTTGTCGTACCCTAACCTGTCCCCTAAACCGTCCCCATCCGCTAACCCTAACATTAACCCTAACCCTAACCTGAACCCTTACCCGAAGCCTTACACTAACCCATCCCCTTATCCTAACCCGTATGCTAACCCTAACCCGTACCCTAACACGTACGCTCACCCTAAACCATTGTCGTACCCTAACCTGTACCCTAAACCATCCCCATCCCCTATCCCTAACCCTAACCCTAACCCTAACCCTTACCCGAAGCCTTACCCTAACCCGTCCCCTAATCCTAACCGGTACGCTAACACTAACACGTACCCTAACACGTACGCTCACCCTAAAACGTTGTCGTACAATAACCTGTCCCCTAAACCGTCCCTGTCCCCTAACCCTAACCCTAACCCTAACCCTAACCCTAACCCTTACCCGAAGCCTTACCCTAACCCGTCCCCTAATCCTAACCCATACGCTAACCATAACCAGTACCCTAACACCTACACTCACCCTAAACCGTTGTCGTACCCTAACCTGTCCCCTAAACCGTCCCCATCCCCTAACCCTAACCCTAAACCTAACCCTAACCCTTACCCGAAGGCCTTACCCTAACCCGTCCCTAATCCTAACCCGTACGCTAACACTAACCCGTAGCCTAACACGTACGCTCACCCTAAACCGTTGTCGTACCCTAACCTGTCCCCTAAACCGTCCCCGTCACCTAACCCTAACCCTAACCCTAACACTAATCCTTACCTGAAGACTTAGGCTAACTCGTCCCGTAATCCTAACCCGTACGCTAACACTAACCCATACCCTAACACGTATGCTCACCCTAAAGCGTTGTCGTACCCTAACATGTCCCCTAACAGTCCCCGTCCCCTAACCCTAACCCTAAACCTAACCCTAATGCTAACCCTTACCCGAAGCCTTACCCAAACCCGTCCCCTAATCCTAACCCGTACGCTAACAATAACCCGTACCCTAACATGTACACTCACCCTAAACAGTTGTCGTACCCTAACCTGTCCCCTAAACCGTCGCCGTCCCCTAACCCTAACCCTAACCCTAACCCTTACCTGAAGCCTTAACCTAACCCGTCCCTTAATCCTAACCCGTACGCAAACACTAACCCGTACCCTAACACGTACGCTCACCCTAAACCGTTGTCGTACCCTAACCTGTCCCCTAAACCATCCCCGTCCCCTAACCCTAACCCTAATCCTAACCATAACCCTAACCCTTATCCGAAGCCTTACCCTAAACCGTCCCCTAAACCTAACCCGTACGCTAACACTAACCCGTACCCTAACACGTACGCTCACCCTAAACATTTGTCGTACCCTAACCTGTTCCCTAAACCGTCCCTGTCCCCTAACCCTAACACTAACACTAACCCTAACCCTTACCCAAAGCCTTACCCTAACCCGTCCCCTAATCCTAAATCGTACGCTAACACTAACCCATACCCTAACACATACGCTCACCCTAAACCGTTGTCGTACCCTTACCTGTCCCCTAAACCGTCCCCGTCCCCTAACCCTAACCCTAACCCTAACCCTTACCCGAAGCCTTACCCTAACCCGTCCCCTAATCCTAACCCGTACACTAACACTAACACGTAGCCTAACACGTACGCTCACCCTAAACCGTTGTCGTACCCTAACATGTCCCTTAAACAGTCCCCGTCCCCTAACCCTAACATTAAACCTAACCCTAACGCTAACCCTTACCCGAAGCCTTACCCTAACCCGTCCCCTAATCCTAACCCGTACGCTAACAATAACCCGTACCCTAACACGTACGCTCACCTTAAACAGTTGTCGTACCCTAAACTGTCCCCTAAACCGTCCCCGTCCCCTAACACTAACCCTAACCCTAACCCTAACCCTAACCCTTACCTGAAGCCTTAACTTAACCCGTCCCTTAATCCTAACCCGTACGCTAACAGTAACCCGTACCCTAACACGTACGCTCACACTATACCATTGTCGTACCCTAAACTGTCCCCTAAACCATCCCCGTCCCCTAACCCTTACCCTAATCCTAACCCTAACCCTTATCCGAAGCCTTACCCTAAACCGTCCCTTAAACCTAACCCGTACGCTAACACTAACCCGTACCCTAACACGTACGCTCACCCTAAACCGTTGTCGTACCCGAACCTGTCCTCTAAACCGTCCCCATCCCCTAACCATAACCCTAACCCTAAACCTAACCCTTACCCGAAGCCTTACCCTAACCCGTCCCCTATTCCTAACCCGTACGATAACACTAACGAGTACCATAACACGTACGCTCACCCTAAAACGTTGTTGTACCCTAGCCTGTCGCCTAAACCGTCACCGTCCCCTAACCCTAACCCTAACCCTAACCCTAACCCTTACCCGAAGCCTTACCCTAACCCGTCCCCTATTCCTAACCCGTACGTTAACACTAATCAGTACCCTAACACGTACGCTCACCCTAAACCGTTGTCGTACCCTAACCTGTCGCCTAAACCGTCACCGTCCCCTAACGCTAACCCTAACCCAACCCGAACACTTACCCGAAGCCTTACCCTAACCCGCCCCCTAATCCTAACCCGTACGCTAACACTAACCCGTACCCTAACACGTACGCTCACCCTAAACATTTGTCATACCCTAACCTGTCCCCTAAACCGTCCCCGTCCCCTAACCCTAACACTAACCCTAACCCTAACCCTTACCCAAAGCCTTACCCTAACCCGTCCCCTAATCCTAAATCGTACACTAACACGAACCCGTACCCTAACACTTACGCTCACCCTAAACCGTTGTCGTACCCTAACCTCTCCCTTAAACCGTCCCCATCCCCTAACCCTAAACCTAACCCTTAATCTAACCCTAACCCTTACCCGAAGCCTTACCCTAACCCGTCCCCTAAACCTAAACCGTACGCTAACAGTAACCCGTACCCTAACACGTACGCTCACTCTAAACCGTTGTCATACACTAACCTGTACCCTAAACCGTCCCTGTCCCCTAACCCTAACCCTAACCCTAACCCTAAACCTAACACTTACCTGAAGCCTTACCCTAACCCATCCCCTAATCCTAACAGGTACGCTAACACTAACCCATACCCTAACACATACGCTCACCCTAAACCGTTGTCGTACACTAACATGTCCCCTAAACCGTCCCCGTCCTCTAACCCTAACCCTAACCCTAACCATAAACCTTACCCGAAGCCTTACCCTAACCCGTCCCATAATCCTTACCCGAACGCTAACACTAATCCATACCCTAACATGTACGCTCACCCAAAACCGTTGTCGTACACTAACCTGTCCCATAAACCGTCCCCGTCCCCTAACTGTAACCCTAACCCTAACCCTAACCCTAACCCTTACCCGAAGCCTTACACTAACCCGTCCCCTAATCCTAACCCGTATGCTAACTCTAACCCATACCCTAACACGTACGCTCACCCTAAACCATTGTCGTACCCTAACCTGTCCCCTAAACCGTCCCCATTCCCTAACCCTAACCTTAACCCTAACCATAACCCTAACCCTTACCCGAAGCCTTACACTCACCCGTCCCCTAATCCTAAACCGTGCGCTAACACTGAACCGTACCCTAACACGTACGCTCACCCTAAACCGTTGTCGTACTCTAACGTGTCCCCTAAACCGTCCCCATCCCCTAACCCTAACCCTAACCCTAACCCTAAACCTATCACTTACCCGAAGCCTTACCCTAACCCGTCCCGTAATCCTAAACCATACGATAACTCTAACCCGTACCCTGACACGTACGCTCACCCTAAACCGTTGTCGTACCCGAACCTGTCCCCTAAACCGTCCCCGTCCCCTAACCCTAACACTAACCCTAACCCTAAACCTAACCCTTACCCGAAGCCTTACCCTAACCCGTCCCGTAATCCTAAACGTACGCTAACACTAACCTGTACCCTAACACGTACACTCACCCTAAACAGTTTTCGTACCCTAACCTGTCCCCTAAACCATCGCCGTCCCCTTACCCTAACCCTAACCCTAACCCTAACCCTAACCCTTACCTGAAGGCTTACCCTAACCCGTCCCTTAATCCTAACCCGTACGGTAACACTAACCCGTACCCTAACATGTACGCTCACCCTAAACCATTGTCGTACCCTAACCTGTCCCCTAAACCAACCCCGTCCCCTAACCCTAACCCTAATCCTACCCCTAACCCTAACCCTTACCCGAAGCCTTACCCTAAACCGCCCCCTAAACCTAACCCGTACGCTAACACTAACCCATACCCTAACACGTACGCTCACTCTAAACCGTTTTCGTACCCGAAACTGTCCCCTAAACCGTCCCCGTCCCCTAACCCTAACCCTAACCCTTAACCTAACCCTAAGCCTTACCCGAAGCCTTACCCTAATCCGTCCCCTAATCCTAACCCGTACGCTAACAGTAACCCGTACCCTAACACGTACGCTCACTCTAAACCGTTTTCGTATCCTAACCTGTCCCCTAAACCGTCCCCGTCCTCTAACCCTAACCCTAACCCTAACTATAAACCTTACCCGAAGCCTTACACTAACCCGTCCCCTAATCCTTACCCGAACGCTAACACTAATCCATACCCTAACATGTACGCTCACCCAAAACCGTTGTCGTACACTAACCTGTCCCATAAACCGTCCCCATCCCCTAACTGTAACCCTAACCCTAACCCTAACCCTAACCCTTACCCGAAGCCTTACACTAACCCGTCCCCTAATCCTAACCCGTATGCTAACTCTAACCCGTACCCTAACACGTACGCTCACCCTAAACCATTGTCGTACACTAACCTGTCCCCTAAACCGTCCCCATTCCCTAACCCTAACCTTAACCCTAACCATAACCCTAACCCTTACCCGAAGCCTTACACTCACCCGTCCCCTAATCCTAACCCTAACGCTAACACTAACCCGTACCCTAACACGTACGCTCACCCTAAACCGTTGTCGTACCCTAAACTGTCCCCTAAACCGTCCCCGTCCCCTAACCCTAAACCTAACCCAAACCCTAACCCTAACCCTTACCCGAAGCCTTACCCTAACCCGTCCCCTAATCCTAACCCGTACGCTAACACTAACCCGTACCCTAACACGTACGCTCACCCTAAATCGTTGTCGTACCGTAACCTGTCCCCTAAACCGTCACCGTCCCCTAACGCTAACCCTAACCCTAACCCTAACCCGAACCCTTACCCGAAGCCTTACCCTAACACGTCCCCTAATCCTAACCCATACGCTAACGCGAACCCGTTACCTAACACGTACGCTCACTCTAAACCTTTGTCGTACCCTAAACTGTCCCCTCAACCGTCCCCGCCCCCTAACCCTAACACTAACCCTAACCCTGACCCTTACCCAAAGCCTTACCCTAATCCGTCCCCTAATCCTAACCCGTACGCTAACACTAACCCATACCCTAACACGTACGCTCACCCTAAACCGTTGTCGTACCCTAACCTCTCCCCTAAAGCGTCCCCATCACCTAACCATAACCCTAACCCTAAACCTAACCCTAACGCTTACCCGAAGCCTTACCCTAATCCGTCCCCTAATCCTAAACCGTACGCTAAAAGTAACCCGTACCCTAACACGTATGCTCACCCTAAACCATTGTCGTACCCTAACCTGTTCCCTAAACCGTCCCTGTCACCTAACCCTAACCCTAACCCTAACCCTAACCCTTACCCGAAGCCCTACCCTAACCCATCCCCTAATCCTAACCCGTACGCTAACACTAACACATACCCTAACACGAACGCTCACCCTAAACCATTGTCGTACCCGAACCTGCCCCCTAAATCGTCCCCGTCCTCTAACCCTAACCCTAACCCTAACCCTAAACCTTACCCGAAGCCTTATCCTAACCCGTCCCCTAATCCTTACCCGAACGCTAACACTAATCCATACCCTAACACGTACGCTCACCCAAAACCGTTGTCGTACCCTAATCTGTCCCCTAAACCGTCCCCGTACCCTAACCCTAACCCTAACCCTAAACCTAACCCTAACCCTTACCCGAAGCTTTACCCTAACCCGTCCCCTAATCCTAACCCATAAGATAACACTAACCCGTACCCTAACACGTACGCTCACACTAAACCTTTGTCGTACCCTAACCTGTCTCCTAAACCGTCCCCGTCCCCTAACCCTAACCCTAACCCTAACCGTAAACCTTACCCGAAGCCTTACCCTAACCCGTCCCATAAGCCTAACCCGTACGCTAACACTAACCCGTACTGCAACACGTACGCTCACCCTAAACCGTTGTCGTACATGAACCTGACCCCTAAACCGTCCCAGTCCCCGTCCCATAACCCTAACCCTAACCCTAAATCTTACCCGAAGCCTTACCATAACCCGTACCCTAATCCTAACCCGAACGCTAACACTAACCCGTACCCTAACACGTACGCTCACACTAAACCATTGTCGTACCCTAACCAGTCCCCTAAACCGTACCCGTCCCCTCACCCTAACCCTAACCCTAACCCTAACCCTTACCGGAAGCCTTACACTAACTCGTCCGCTAATCCTTACACGTACGCTAACACTAACCCGCACCCTAACACGTACGCTCACCCTAAACAGTTGTCGTACCCTAACATGTCCCCTAAAACGTCCCCGTCCCCTAACCCTAACCCTAACACTAACCCTTACCCGAAGACTTACCCTAACCCGTCCCCTAAACCTAACCCATACGCAAACTCTAACCCGTACCCTAACACGTACGCTCACCCTAAACCGTTGTCGTACCCTAACCTGTCCCCTAAACCGTCCCTGTCCCCTAACCCTAACCCTAACCCTAACCCTAACCCTTACCCGAAGCCTTACCCTAACCCGTCCCTTAATCCTAACCCGTACGCTAACACTAACCCGTACCCTAACACGTACACTCACACGAAACCGTTGTCGTACCCTAACCTGTCCCCTAAACCGACCCCATCCCCTAACCCTAACCCTAAACCTAACCCTAACCCTTACCCGAAGCCTTATCCTAAACCGTCCCCTAATCCTAACCCGTACGCTAACACTAACCCGTACCCTAACACGTACGCTCACCCTAAACCATTGTCGTACCCTAACCTGTACCCTAAACCGTCCCCGTCCTGTAACCCTAACCCTAACCCTAACCCTAACCCTTACCCGAAGCCTTACCCTAAACCGTACCCTAATCCTAACCCGAACGCTAACACTAACCCGTACCCTAACACGTACGCTCACCCTAAACCGTTGTCGTACCCTAACCTGTCCCCTAAACCGTCCCCGTCCCCTAACCCTAACCCTAACCCTTACGCGAAGCCTTATCCTAAACCG
The DNA here is from genome assembly GCF_963924675.1 of Phocoena phocoena. Lineage (NCBI taxonomy): Eukaryota > Metazoa > Chordata > Mammalia > Artiodactyla > Phocoenidae > Phocoena > Phocoena phocoena. Next base: position 67,799 of record NW_027077447.1, read on the forward strand.
TACCCTAATCCTAACCCGTACGCTAACACTAACCCATACCCTAACACGTACGCTCACCCTAAACCGTTGTCGTACCCTAACCTGTACCCTAAACGGTCCCCGTACCGTAATCCTAACCCTAACCCTAACCCTAACCCTTACCCGAAGCCTTATCCTAAACCGTACCCTAATCCTAAGCCGTACGCGAACACTAACCCGTACCCTAACACGTACGCTCACCCTAAACCGTTGTCGTACCCTAACCTGTACCCTAAACCGTCCCCGTCAACGTCCCCTAACCCTAACCCTAACCCTTACACGAAGCCTTACACTAACCCGTCCCCTAATCCTAACCCGTAGGCTATCACTAACCTGTACCCTAACACGTACGCTCACCCTAAACAGTTGTCGTACCCTAACCTGTCCCCTAAACCGTCCCCGTCCCCTAACTCTAACGTTAACCCTAAACCTAACCCTAACCCTTACCCGAAGCCTTACCCTAACCCGTCCCCTAATCCTAACCTGTACGCTAACACTAACACGTACCCTAACACGTACGCTCACCCTAAACTGTTGTCATACCCTAACCTCTCCCCTAAACCGTCCCCGTGGCCTAACCCTAACCCTAACCCTTACCCGAAGCCTTACCCTAACCCGTCCCCTAATCCTAACCCGTACGATAACACTAAACCGTACTCTAACACGTACGCTCAACCTAAACCGTCCCCGTCCCCTAACCCTAACCCTAACCCTAACCCTTACCCGAACCTTACCCTAACCCGTCACCTAATCCTAACCCGTACGCTAACTGTAACCCGTACCCTAACACGTACGCTCACCCTAAACATTTGTCGTACCCTAACATATCCCCTAAACCGTCCCCGTACCCTAACCCTAACCCTAAACCTAACCCTAACCCTAACCCCTACCTGAAGCCTTACACTAACCCGTCCCGTAATCCTAACCCGTACGGTAACACTAACCCGTACCCTAACACGTACGCTCACCCTAAACCGTTGTCGTACCCTAACCTGTCCCCTAAACCATCCCCGTCCCTGTCCCCGTCCCCTAACCCTAACCCTAACCCTAACCCTTACCCGAAGCCTTACCCTAACCCGTCCCCTAATCCTAATCCGTACGCTAACAATAACCCGTACCCTAACACGTACGCTCACCCTAAACATTTGTCGTAACATAACCTATCCCCTAAACCGTCCCCATCCCCTAACCCTAACCCTAACCCTAACCCTAACACTTACCCGAAGCCTTATCCTAACCCGTCCCCTAATCCTAACACGTACGCTAACACTACCCAGTACCCTAACACGTACGCTCACCCTAAACCGTTGTCGTACCCTAACCTGTCCCCTAAACCGTCCCCGTCCCCTAACCCTAACCCTAAACCTGACCCTAACCCTAGCACTTACCTGAAGCCTTACCCTAACCCGTCACGTAATCCTAACCCGTACGCTAACACTAACCCGTACCCTAACACGTACGCTCACCCTAAACCATTGTCGTACCCTAACCTGTCCCGTAAATCGTCCCCGTCCCCGTCCCCTAACCCTAAACCTAACCCTAACCCAAACCCTTACCCGAAGCCTTACCCTAACCCGTCCCCTAATCCTAACACGTACACTAACAATAACCCGTACCCTAACACGTACGCTCACCCTAAACCGTTGTCGTACCCTAACCTGTCCCCAAAACCGTCCCCGTCCCCTAACCCTAACCCTAACCCTAAAACTTACCCGAAGCCTTACACTAACCCGTCCCCTAATCCTAACCCGTACGCTAACACTAACCCGTACCCTAACACGTACGCTCACCCTAAACTGTTGTAGTACACTAACCTGTCCCCTAAACCGTGCCCGTTCCCGTCCCCTAACCCTAACCCTAACCCTAACCCTAACACTTTCCCGAAGCCTTACCCTAACCCGTCCCCTAATCCTAACCCGTAGGCTATCACTAACCCGTACCCTAACACGTATGCTCACCCTAAACAGTTATCGTATCCTAACCTGTCCCCTAAACCGTCCCCGTCCCCTAACCCTAACGCTAACCCTAACCCTAACCCTTACCCGAAGCCTTACCCTAACCCGTCCCCTAATCCTAACCCGTACGCTAACAATAACCCGTACCCTAACACGTACGCTCACCCTAAACAGTTGTCGTACCCTAACCTGTCCCCTAAACCGTCCCCATCCCCTAACCCTATCCCTAACCCTAACCCTAACACTTGCCCGAAGCCTTACCCTAACCCGTCCCCTAATCCTAACACGTACGCTAACACTAACCAGTACCCTAACACGTACGCTCACCCTAAACCGTTGTCGTCCCCTAACCTGTCCCCTAAACCGTCCCCGTCCCCTAACCCTAACCCTAAACCTGACCCTAACCCTAACCCTTACCTGAAGCCTTACCCTAACCCGTCACGTAAACCTAACCCGTACGCTAACACTAACCCGTACCCTAACACGTACGCTCACCCTAAACCGTTGTCGTACATGAACCTGTCCCCTAAACCGTCCCCATCCCCGTCCCCTAACCCTAACCCTAACCCTAACACATACCCGAAGCCTTACCCTAACCCGTCCCCTAATCCTAACCCGTAGGATAACACTAACCCATACCCTAACACGTATGCTCACCCTAAACCGTTGTCGTACCCTAACCTGTCCCCTAAACCGTCCCCAACCCCTAACCCTAACCCTAACCCTAACCCTTACCCGAAGCCTTACCCTAACGCGTCCCCTCATCCTATCCCGTACGCTAACACTAACCCGTACCCTAACACCTACGCTCACCCTGTTGTCATACCCTAACCTGTCCCCTAAACCGTCCCCGTCCCCTGACCCTAACCCTAACCCTAACCCTAACCCTTACCCGAAGCCTTACACTTACCCATCCCATAATCCTAACCCGTACGCTAACACTAACACGTACCCTGACACGTACGCTCACACTAAACCATTTTTCGTACCCTAACCTGTCCCCTAAACCGTCCCCGTTCCTTAACCCAATCCCTAACCCTAACCCTAACCCTAAACCTTACCCGAAGCCTTACCCTAACCCGTCCCCAAATACTAACCCGTACGCTAACACTAACCCGTACCCTAACACGTACGCTCACCCTAAAACGTTGTGGTACCCTAACCTGTCCCCTAAACCGTCCCCGTCCCCTAACACTAACCCTAACCCTAAGCCTAACCCTAACCCCTACCCGAAGCCTTACCCTAACCCGTCCACTAATCCTAACCCGTACGCTAACACTAACCCGTACCCTAATACGTACGCTCACCCTAAACCGTTGTCGTACCCTAACCTGTCCCCTAAACCGTCCCCGTCCCCGTCCCCTAACCCTAAACCTAACCCTACACCTAACCCTTACCCGAAGCCTTACCCTATCCCGTCCCCTAATTCTAACCCATACGCTAACACTAACACGTACCCTAACACATACGCTCAACCTACACCGTTGTCGTACACTAGCCTGTCCCCTAAACCGTCCCCGTACCCTAACCCTAACCCTAACCCTATCCCTAACCCTAACCCTTACCCGAAGCCTTACCCTAAACCATCCTCTAATCCTAACCCGTACGCTAACACTAACCCGTACCCTAACACGTACGCTCACCCTAAACCGTTGTCGTACCCTCACCTCTCCCCTAAACCGTCCCCGTCCCCTAACCCTAAACCTAACCTTAACCCTAACACTTACCCGAAGCCTTACGCTAACCCGTCCCCTAAAACTAACCCGTACGCTAACACTAACCCGTACCCTAACACGTAAGCTCACCCTAAACCGTTGTCGTACCCTACCCTGTCCCCTAAACCTTCCCAGTCCCAGTCCCCTAACCCTAACCCTAACCCTTACCCGAAGCCTTACACTAACCCGTCCCCTAATCCTAACCCGTACGCTAACACTAACCCTTACACTAACACGTACGCTCACCCTAAACCGTTGTCGTACCCTAACCGGTCCCCTAAACCGTCCCCGTCCCCTAACCCTTACCCTAACCCTAAACCTAACCCTTACCCGAAGCCTTACACTAACCAGTCCCCTAATCCTAACCCATACGATAACACTAACCCGTACCCTAACACGTACGCTCACCCTAAGCCGTTGTCGTACCCTAACCTGTCCCCTAAATCGTACCCGTCCCCTAACCCTAACCCTAACCCTAACCCTAAACCTTACCCGAAGCCTTACCCTAACCCGTCCCCTAATCCTAACCCGTACGCTAACAATAAACCGTACCCTAACACGTACGCTCACCCTAAACCGTTGTCGTACACTAACCTGTCCCCTAAACCGTACCCGTCCCCGTCCCCTAACCCTAAACCTAACCCTAACCCTAACCCTTACCCGAAGCCTTACCCTAAACCGTCCCCTAATCCTAACCCGTAGGCTAACACTAACCCATACCCTAACACGTATGCTCACCCTAAACCTTTGTCATACCCTAACCTGTCCCCTAAACCGTCCCCGTCCCCTAACCCTAACCCTAACCCTAACCCTAACCCTAACCCTTACCCGAAGCCATACCCTAACCCGTGCCCTAATCCTAACACGTACGCTAACACTAACCCATAGCCTAACACGTACGCTCACCCTAAACCCTTGTCGTACCCTAACCTGTCCCCTAAACCATCCCCGTCCCCTAACCCTAACCCTAAACCTAACCCTTACCCGAAGCCTTACCCTAACCCGTCCCATAAGCCTAACCCGTACGCTAACACTAACCCATACCCTAACACGTACGCTCACCCTAAACTGTTATCGTACACTAACCTGTCCCCTAAACCGTCCCCGTCCCCTAACCCTAACCCTAACCCTAACACTTACCCGAAGCCTTACACTAACCCGTCCCCTAATCCTAACCCGTACGCTAACCATAACCAGTACCCTAACACGTACGCTCACCCTAAACCGTTGTCGTACCCTAACCTGTCCCCTAAACCGTCCCCGTCCCCTAACCCTAACCCTAACCCTAACCCTTACCCGAAGCCTTACCCTAACCCGTCCCCTACTCCTAACCCGTACGCTAACACTAACCCATAGCCTAACACGTACGCTCACCCTAAACCGTTGTCATACCCTAACCTGTCCCCTAAACCGTCCCCGTCCCCTAACCCTAACCCTAACCCTAATCCTTACCTGAAGCCTTACGCTAACTCGTCCCGTAATACTAACACATACGCTAACACTAACTCGTACCCTAACACGTACGCTAACCCTAAACCGTTGTCGTACGCTAACCTGTCCCCTAAACCGTCCCCGTCCCCTAACCCTAAACCTCAACCTAACCCTTACCCGAAGCCTTACCCTAACCCGTCCACTAATCCTAACACGTACGCTAACACTAACCCGTAGCCTAACACGTACGCTCACCATAAACCGTTGTCGTACTCTAACCTGTCCCGTAAACCGTCCCCGTCCTCTAACACTAACCCTAACCCTAACCCTAACCCGAACCCTTACCCGAAGCCTTACCCTAAACCGTCCCCTAATCCTAACCCGTACGCTAACACTAAACCATACCCTAACACGTACGCTAAACCTAAACCGTTGTCGTACCGTAACCTGTCCACTAAACCGTCCCCGTCCCCTAACCCTAACCCTAACCCTAACCCTAACCCTTACCCGAAGCCTTATCCTAACCCGTCCCCTAATCCTAACCCGTACGCTAACAGTAACACGTAGCCTAACACGTATGCTCACCCTAAACCGTTGTCGTACCCTAACCTGTCCCCTAAACCGTCCCCTAACCCTAACCCTAACCCTAAACCTAACCCTAACCCGAACCCTTACCCGAAGCCTTACCCTAACCCGTCCCCTAATCCTTACCCGAACGCTAACACTAATCCATACGCTAACACGTACGCTCACCCAAAACAGTTGTCGTGCCCTAAACTGTCCCCTAAACCTTCCCGTCCCCTAACCCTAACCCTAACCCTAACCCTTACCCGAAGCATTACCCTAACCCGTCCCCTAATCCTAACCCGTATGCTAACTCTAACCCGTACCCTAACACGTACGCTCACGCTAAACCGATGTAGTACCCTAACCTGTCCCCTAAACCGTCCCCGTTCCCTAACCCTAACCCTAACCCTAACCCTTACCCGAAGCCTTACCCTAACCCGTCCCCTAATCCTAAACCGTAAGCTAACACTAACCCGTACACTAACACGTACGCTCACCCTAAACCGTTGTCGTACCCTAACCTGTCCCCTAAACCGTCCCCTAACCCTAACCCTAACCCTTACCCTAAGCCTTACCCTAACCCGTCCCCTAATCCTAACCCGTACGCTAACACTAACCCGTAGCCTAACACGTACGCTCACCATAAAACGTTGTCATACCCTAACATCTCCCCTAAACCGTCCCCGTCCCGTAACCCTAACCCTAACCCTAACCCTAACCTTAACGCTTACCCGAAGCCTTACCCTAACCCGTCCCCTAATCCTAACCCGTACGCTAACCATAACCAGTACCCTAACAAGTACGCTCACCCAAAACCGTTGTCGTGCCCTAACCTGTCCCCTAAACCGTCCCCTAACCCTAACCCTAACCCTAACCCTAAACCTTACCCGAAGCATTACACTAACCCGTCCCCTAATCCTAACCCGTATGCTAACTCTAATCCATACCCTAACACGTACGCTCACCCTAAACCGTTGTCGTACCCTAACCTGTCCCCTAAACCGTCCCCGTTCCCTAACCGTAACCCTAAACCTAACCCTAACCCTAACCCTTACCCGAAGCCTTACACTAACCCGTCCCCTAATATGAACCCGTACGCTAACACTAACCCGTACCCTAACACGTACGCTCACCCTAAACCGTTGTCGTACACTAACCTGTCCTCTAAACCGTCCCCGTCCCCGTCCCCTACCCCTACCCCTAACCCTAACCCTAACCCTTACCCGAAGCCTTACCCTAACCCGTCCCCTAATCCTAACCCGTAGGCTAACACTAACCCATACCCTAACACGTATGCTCACCCTAAACCGTTGTCATACCCTAACCTGTCCCCTAAACCTTTCCCGTCCCCTAACGCTAACCCTAACCCTAACACTAACCCTTACCCGAAGCCTTACCCTAACACGTCCCATAATCCTAACCCGTACGCTAACACTAACCTGTACTCTAACACGTACGCTCACCCTAAAGCGTTGTCGTACCCTAACCTGTCCCCTAAACCGTCCCCATCCCCTAACCCTAACACTAACCCTAACCCCTACCCGAAGCCTTACCCTAACCCGTCCCCTAATCCTAACCCGTACGCTAACACTAACCCGTACCCTAACACGTACGCTCACCCTAAACATTTGTCGTACCCTAACCTGTCCCCTAAACCGTCCCCGTCCCCTAACCCTAACACTAACCCTAACCCTAAGACTTAACCAAAGCCTTACCCTAACCCGTCCCCTAATCCTAAACCGTACGCTAACACTAACCCATACTCTAACACGTACGCTCACCCTAAACCGTTGACGTACCCTAACCTCTCCCCTAAACCGTCCCCATCCCCTAACCCTAACCCTAACCCTAACCCTTACCCGAAGCCTTACCCTAACCCGTCCCCTAATCCTAACCCGTATGCTAACTCTAACCCGTACCCTAACACGTACACTCATCCTAAACCGTTGTCGTACCCTAACCTGTCCCCTAAATCGTCCCCGTCCCCGTCCCCTAACCCTAAACCTAACCCTAACCCTAACCCTTACCCGAAGCCTTACACTAACACGTCCACTAATCCTAACCCGTAGTCTAACACAAACCCTTACCCTAACACGTATGCTCACCCTATACCGTTGTCGTACCCTAACCTGTCCCCTAAACCGTCCCTGTCCCCTAACCCTAACCCTAACCCTAACCCTAACCCTTACCCGAAGCCTTACTCTAACCCGTCCCCTAATCCTAACCCGTACGCTAACACTAACCCGTACCCTAACACGTACGCTCACCCTAAACCGTTGTCGTACCCTAACCTGTCCCCTAAACCGTCCCCGTTCTCTAACCCTAACCCTAAACCTAACCCTTACCCGAAGCCTTACCCTAACCCATCCCGTAATCCTAACCCGTACGCTAACACTAAACCGTACCCTAACACGTACGCTCACCCTAAACCGTTGTCGTACTCTAACCTGTCCCCTAAACCGTTCCAGTCCCCTAACCCTAACCCTAAACCTAACCCTTACCCGAAGCCTTACCATAACCCATCCCCTAATCCTAACCCGTACGCTAACACTAAACCGTACCCTAACACGTACGCTCACCCTAAACCGTTGTCGTACCCTAACCTGTCCCCTAAACCTTCCCCGTCCCCTAACACTAACCCTAACCCTAACCCTAACCCTAACCCTTACCCGAAGCCTTACCGGAACCCGTCCCCTAATCCTAACCCGTACGCTAACACTAACCCGTACCCTAACACGTACACTCACCCTAAACAGTTGTCGTACCCTAACCTGTCCCCTAAACCGTCGCCGTCCCCTAACTCTAACCCTAACCCTAACCCTAACCCTAACCCTTACCTGAAGCCTTCACCTAACCCGTCCCTTAATCCTAACCCGTACGCTAACACTAACCTGTTCCCTAACACGTACGCTCACCACAACCGTTGTCGTACCCTAACCTGTCCCCTAAACCATCCCCGCCCTTAACCCTAACCCTAATCCTAACCCTAACCCTAAACCTTATACGAAGCCTTACCCTAAACCGTCCGCTAAACCTAATCCGTACGCTAACACTAACCCGTACCCTAACACGTACGCTCACCCTATACCGTTGTCGTACCCGAACCTGTCCCCTAAACCGTCCCCGTCCCCTAAACCTAACACTAACCCTAACCCTAACCCTTACCCAAAGCCTTACCCTAACCCGTCTCCTAATCCTAAATCGTACGCTAACACGAACCCGTACCCTAACACTTACGCTCAACCTAAACCGTTGTCGTACCCTAACCTGTCCCCTAAACCGTACCCGTCCCGTAACACTAACCCTAACCCTAGCCCTAAACCTAACCCTTACCCGAAGCCTTACCCTAACCCGTCCCCTAATCCGAACCCATACGCTAACACTAACCCGTATCCTAACACGTACGCTCACCCTAAACCGTTGTCGTACACTAACCTGTCCTCTAAACCGTCCCCGTCCCCGTCCCCTAACCCTAACCCTAAACCTAACCCTAACCCTAACCCTTAACCAAAGCCTTACACTAACCCGTCCCCTAATCCTAAACCATACGCTAACACTAACCCGAACCCTAACAAGTATGCTCACCGTAAACATTTGTCGTACCCTAACCTGTCCCCTAAACCGTCCCCGTCCCCTAACCCTAACCCTAACCCTAACCCTAACCCTAAACCTTACCCGAAGCCTTACCCTAACCCGTCACCTAATCCTAACCCGTACGCTAACAATAACCCGTACCCTAACACGTACGCTCACCCTAAACCGTTGTGTACACTAACCTGTCCCCTAAACCGTCCCCGTCCCCGTCCCCTAACCGTAAACCTAACCCTAACCCTAACCCTTACCCGAAGCGTTACACTAACACGTCCACTAATCCTAACCCGTAGGCTAACACTAACCCGTACCCTAACACGTACGCTCACCCTAAACCGTTTTCGTACCCTAACCTGTCCCCTAAACCGTCCAGTAACCCTAACACTAAACCTAACCCTTACCCAAAGCCTTACCCTAACCCATCCCCTAATCCTAACCCGTACGCTAACACTAAACCGTACCCTAACACGTACGCTCATCCTAAACCGTTGTCGTACCCTAACCTGTCCCCTAAACCGTCCCCGTCCGCTAACCCTAAACCTAAACCTAACCCTAACGCTAACCCTAACCCGAAGCCTTACCCTAACCCGTCCCCTAATCCTAACCCGTACACTAACAATAACCTGTACCCTAACACGTACGCTCACCCTAAACCGTTGTCGTACCCTTACCTGTCCCCTAAACCGTCCCCGTACCCTAACACTAACCCTAAACCTAACCCTAAGTCTAACCCTTACCCGAAGCCTTACACTAACCCGTCCCGTAATCCTAACTCGTACGCTAACACTAAACCGTACCCTAACACGTACACTCACCCTAAACAGTTGTCGTAACCTAACCTGTCCCCTAAACAGTCGCCGTCCCCTAACCCTAACCCTAACCCTAACCCTAACCCTTACCTGAAACCTTAACCTAACCCGTCCCTTAATCCTAACCCGTACGCTAACACTAACCCGTACCCTAACATGTACGCTCACCACAACCGTTGTCGTACCCTAACCTGTCCCCTAAACCATCCCCGTACCCTAACCCTAACCCTAATCCTAACCCTAACCCTAAACCTTATCCGAAGCCTTACCCTAAACCGTCCCCTAAACCTAACCCGTACGCTAACACTAACCCGTAACCTAACACGTACGCTCACCCTATACCGTTGTCGTACCCGAACCTGTCCCCTAAACCGTCCCCGTCCCCTAACCCTAACCCTAACCCTAACCCTAACAATTACCCGAAGCCTTACACTAACCCGTCCCCTATTCGTAACCCGTACGCTAACACTTACCAGTACCCTAACACGTACGCTCACCCTAAACCGTTGTCGTACCCTAACCTGTCCCCTAAACCGTCCCCGTCCCCTAACCCTAACCCTAACCATAACCCTAACCCTTACCCGAAGCCTTACCCTAAACCGTCCCCTAATCCTAACCCGTACGCTAACACTAACCCGTACCCTAACACGTACGCTCACCCTAAATCATTGTCGTACCCTAACCTGTCCCCTAAACCGTCCCCGTCCCCTAACCCTAACCCTAAACCTAACCCTTACCCGAAGCTTTACCTTAACCCATCCCCTAATCCTAACCCGTACGCTAACACTAAACCGTACCCTAACAGTTACGCTCACCCTAAACCGTTGTCGTACCCTAACCTGTCCCCTAAACCTTCCCCGTCCCCTAACACTAACCCTAACCCTAACCCTAACACTTATCTGAAGCCTTACCGTAACCCGTCCCCTAATCCTAACCCGTACACTAACAATAACCTGTACCCTAAAACGTACGCTCACCCTAATCCGTTGTCGTATCCTAACCTGTCCCCTAAAACGTCCCCATCCCCTAACACTAACCCTAACCCTAACCCTAACCCTAACCCTTACCCGAAGCCTTACCCTAACCCGTCCCGTAATCCTAACCCGTACGCTAACACTAACCCGTACCCTAACACGTACACTCACCCTAAACCGTTGTCGTACGCTAACATGTCCCCTAAACCGTCCCCGTCCCCTAACCCTAAACCTAAACCTAACCCTAACGCTAACCCTTACCCGAAGCCTTACCCTAACCCGTCCCCTAATCCTAACCCATACACTAACAATATCCTTTACCCTAACACGTACGCTCACCCTAAACAGTTGTCGTACCCTAACCTGTCCCCTAAACCGTCCCCGTCCCCTAACACTAACCCTAACCCTAACCCTAAGTCTAACCCTTACCCGAAGCCTTACCCTAACCCGTCCCATAATCCTAACCCGTACGCTAACACTAAACCGTACCCTAAAACGTACACTCACCCTAAACAGTTGTCGTACGCTAACCTGTCCCCTAAACCGTCGCCGTCCACTAACCCTAACCCTAACCCTAACCCTTACCTGAAACCTTAACCTAACCCGTCCCTTAATCCTAACCCGTACGCTAACACTAACCCGTACCCTAACATGTACGCTCACCAGAACAGTTGTCGTACCCTAACCTGTCCCCTAAACCATCCCCGTCCCCTAACCCTAACCCTAATCCTAACCCTAATCCTAAACCTTATCCGAAGCCTTACCCTAAACCGTCCCCTAAACCTAACCCGTACGGTAACACTAAACCATACCCTAACACGTACGCTCACCCTATACCGTTGTCGTACCCGAACCTGTCCCCTAAACCGTCCCCGTCCCCTAACCCTAACCCTAACCCTAACCCTAACACTTACCCGAAGCCTTACACTAACCCGTCCCCTATTCCTAACCCGTACGCTAACACTTATCAGTACCCTAACACGTACGCTCACCCTAAACCATTGTCGTACCCTAACCTGTCCCCTAAACCGTCACCGTCTCCCAACCCTAACACTAACACTTACACTAACCCGAACCCTTACCCGAAGCCTTACCCTTACCGGTTCCCTAATCCTAACCCGTACGCTAACACTAACCCGTACCCTAACACGTACGCTCACCCTGAACATTTGTCGTACCCTAACCTGTCCCCTAAACCCTCCCCGTCCCCTAACCCTAACACTAATCCTAACCCTAACCCTTACCCAAAGCCTTACCCTAACCCGTCCCCTAATCCTAAATCGTATGCTAACACGAACCCCTAACCTAACACTTACGCTCACACTAAACCGTTGTCGTACCCTAACCTCTCCCTTAAACCGTCCCCATCCCCTAACACTAACCCTAACCCTAAACCTAATCCTAACACTTACCCGAAGCCTTACCCTAACCCGTCCCCTAATCCTAACCCGTACGCTAACAATAAACCGTACCCTAACACGTACGCTCACCCTAAACCGTTGTCGTACCCTAACCTGTCCCCTAAACCGTCCACATTCCCTAACCCTAACCCTAACCCTAACCATAACCCTAACCCTTACCCGAAGCCTTACACTCACCCGTCCCCTAATCCTAACCCGTACGCTAACACTAACCCGTACCCTAACACGTACGCTCACCCTAAACCGTTGTCGTACCCTAACCTGTCCCCTAAACCGTCCCCGTCCCCTAACCCTAACCCTAACCCTAACCCTTACCCGAAGCCTTACCCTAAACTGTCCCCTAATCCTAAACCGTACGCTAACACTAACCCGTACCCTAACACGTACGCTCAACCTAAAACGTTGTCGTACCCTAACCTGTCCCCTAAACCGTCAACGTCCCCTAACCCTAACCCAAACCCTAACCCAAACCCGAACCCTTACCCGAAGCCTTACCCTAACCCGTCCCCTAATCCTAACCCGTACGCTAACACTAACTCGTACCCTAATACGTACGCTCAGCCTAAACATTTGTCGTACCCTAACCTGTCCCCTAAACCGTCCCCGTCCCCTAACTCTAACACTAACCCTAACCCTAACCCTAACCCTAACCCTTACCTGAAGCCTTACCCGAACCCGTCCCGTAATCCTAACCCGTACGCTAACACTAACCCATACCCTAACACGTACACTCACCCTTAACAGTTGTCGTACCCTAACCTGTCCCCTAAACCGTCCCCGTCCCCTAACCCTAACCCTAACCCTAAACCTTACCCGAAGCCTTACCCTAACCCGTCCCCTAATCCTAACCCGTACGCTAACACTAAACCGTACCCTAACACGTACGCTCACCCTAAACCGTTGTCGTACACTAACCTGTCCCCTAAACCGTCCCCATCCCCTAACCCTAACCCTAACCCTAACCCTTACCCGAAGCCTTACCGTAACCCGTCCCCTAATCCTAAACCGTACGCTAACACTAAACCGTACCCTAACACATACGCACACCCTACACCGTTGTCGTACACTAACCTGTCCCCTAAACCGTCCCCGTCTCCTAACTCTAACCCTAACCCTAACCCTAACCCTGACCCTTACCCGAAGCCTTACCCTAACCCGTCCTCTAATCCTAACCCGTACGCTAACAATAACCCATACCCTAACAAGTACGCTCACCCTAAACCGTTGTCGTACCCTAACCTGTCCCCTAAACCGTCCCCATCCGCTAACCCTAACATTAACCCTAACCCTAACCTGAACCCTTACCCGAAGCCTTACACTAACCCATCCCCTTATCCTAACCCGTATGCTAACCCTAACCCGTACCCTAACACGTACGCTCACCCTAAACCATTGTCGTACCCTAACCTGTACCCTAAACCATCCCCATCCCCTATCCCTAACCCTAACCCTAACCCTAACCCTTACCCGAAGCCTTACCCTAACCCGTCCCCTAATCCTAACCGGTACGCTAACACTAACACGTACCCTAACACGTACGCTCACCCTAAAACGTTGTCGTACAATAACCTGTCCCCTAAACCGTCCCTGTCCCCTAACCCTAACCCTAACCCTAACCCTAACCCTAACCCTTACCCGAAGCCTTACCCTAACCCGTCCCCTAATCCTAACCCATACGCTAACCATAACCAGTACCCTAACACCTACACTCACCCTAAACCGTTGTCGTACCCTAACCTGTCCCCTAAACCGTCCCCATCCCCTAACCCTAACCCTAAACCTAACCCTAACCCTTACCCGAAGGCCTTACCCTAACCCGTCCCTAATCCTAACCCGTACGCTAACACTAACCCGTAGCCTAACACGTACGCTCACCCTAAACCGTTGTCGTACCCTAACCTGTCCCCTAAACCGTCCCCGTCACCTAACCCTAACCCTAACCCTAACACTAATCCTTACCTGAAGACTTAGGCTAACTCGTCCCGTAATCCTAACCCGTACGCTAACACTAACCCATACCCTAACACGTATGCTCACCCTAAAGCGTTGTCGTACCCTAACATGTCCCCTAACAGTCCCCGTCCCCTAACCCTAACCCTAAACCTAACCCTAATGCTAACCCTTACCCGAAGCCTTACCCAAACCCGTCCCCTAATCCTAACCCGTACGCTAACAATAACCCGTACCCTAACATGTACACTCACCCTAAACAGTTGTCGTACCCTAACCTGTCCCCTAAACCGTCGCCGTCCCCTAACCCTAACCCTAACCCTAACCCTTACCTGAAGCCTTAACCTAACCCGTCCCTTAATCCTAACCCGTACGCAAACACTAACCCGTACCCTAACACGTACGCTCACCCTAAACCGTTGTCGTACCCTAACCTGTCCCCTAAACCATCCCCGTCCCCTAACCCTAACCCTAATCCTAACCATAACCCTAACCCTTATCCGAAGCCTTACCCTAAACCGTCCCCTAAACCTAACCCGTACGCTAACACTAACCCGTACCCTAACACGTACGCTCACCCTAAACATTTGTCGTACCCTAACCTGTTCCCTAAACCGTCCCTGTCCCCTAACCCTAACACTAACACTAACCCTAACCCTTACCCAAAGCCTTACCCTAACCCGTCCCCTAATCCTAAATCGTACGCTAACACTAACCCATACCCTAACACATACGCTCACCCTAAACCGTTGTCGTACCCTTACCTGTCCCCTAAACCGTCCCCGTCCCCTAACCCTAACCCTAACCCTAACCCTTACCCGAAGCCTTACCCTAACCCGTCCCCTAATCCTAACCCGTACACTAACACTAACACGTAGCCTAACACGTACGCTCACCCTAAACCGTTGTCGTACCCTAACATGTCCCTTAAACAGTCCCCGTCCCCTAACCCTAACATTAAACCTAACCCTAACGCTAACCCTTACCCGAAGCCTTACCCTAACCCGTCCCCTAATCCTAACCCGTACGCTAACAATAACCCGTACCCTAACACGTACGCTCACCTTAAACAGTTGTCGTACCCTAAACTGTCCCCTAAACCGTCCCCGTCCCCTAACACTAACCCTAACCCTAACCCTAACCCTAACCCTTACCTGAAGCCTAAACTTAACCCGTCCCTTAATCCTAACCCGTACGCTAACAGTAACCCGTACCCTAACACGTACGCTCACACTATACCATTGTCGTACCCTAAACTGTCCCCTAAACCATCCCCGTCCCCTAACCCTTACCCTAATCCTAACCCTAACCCTTATCCGAAGCCTTACCCTAAACCGTCCCTTAAACCTAACCCGTACGCTAACACTAACCCGTACCCTAACACGTACGCTCACCCTAAACCGTTGTCGTACCCGAACCTGTCCTCTAAACCGTCCCCATCCCCTAACCATAACCCTAACCCTAAACCTAACCCTTACCCGAAGCCTTACCCTAACCCGCCCCCTAATCCTAACCCGTACGCTAACACTAACCCGTACCCTAACACGTACGCTCACCCTAAACATTTGTCATACCCTAACCTGTCCCCTAAACCGTCCCCGTCCCCTAACCCTAACACTAACCCTAACCCTAACCCTTACCCAAAGCCTTACCCTAACCCGTCCCCTAATCCTAAATCGTACACTAACACGAACCCGTACCCTAACACTTACGCTCACCCTAAACCGTTGTCGTACCCTAACCTCTCCCTTAAACCGTCCCCATCCCCTAACCCTAAACCTAACCCTTAATCTAACCCTAACCCTTACCCGAAGCCTTACCCTAACCCGTCCCCTAAACCTAAACCGTACGCTAACAGTAACCCGTACCCTAACACGTACGCTCACTCTAAACCGTTGTCATACGCTAACCTGTACCCTAAACCGTCCCTGTCCCCTAACCCTAACCCTAACCCTAACCCTAAACCTAACACTTACCTGAAGCCTTACCCTAACCCATCCCCTAATCCTAACAGGTACGCTAACACTAACCCATACCCTAACACATACGCTCACCCTAAACCGTTGTCGTACACTAACATGTCCCCTAAACCGTCCCCGTCCTCTAACCCTAACCCTAACCCTAACCATAAACCTTACCCGAAGCCTTACCCTAACCCGTCCCATAATCCTTACCCGAACGCTAACACTAATCCATACCCTAACATGTACGCTCACCCAAAACCGTTGTCGTACACTAACCTGTCCCATAAACCGTCCCCGTCCCCTAACTGTAACCCTAACCCTAACCCTAACCCTAACCCTTACCCGAAGCCTTACACTAACCCGTCCCCTAATCCTAACCCGTATGCTAACTCTAACCCATACCCTAACACGTACGCTCACCCTAAACCATTGTCGTACCCTAACCTGTCCCCTAAACCGTCCCCATTCCCTAACCCTAACCTTAACCCTAACCATAACCCTAACCCTTACCCGAAGCCTTACACTCACCCGTCCCCTAATCCTAAACCGTGCGCTAACACTGAACCGTACCCTAACACGTACGCTCACCCTAAACCGTTGTCGTACTCTAACGTGTCCCCTAAACCGTCCCCATCCCCTAACCCTAACCCTAACCCTAACCCTAAACCTATCACTTACCCGAAGCCTTACCCTAACCCGTCCCGTAATCCTAAACCATACGATAACTCTAACCCGTACCCTGACACGTACGCTCACCCTAAACCGTTGTCGTACCCGAACCTGTCCCCTAAACCGTCCCCGTCCCCTAACCCTAACACTAACCCTAACCCTAAACCTAACCCTTACCCGAAGCCTTACCCTAACCCGTCCCGTAATCCTAAACGTACGCTAACACTAACCCGTACCCTAACACGTACACTCACCCTAAACAGTTTTCGTACCCTAACCTGTCCCCTAAACCATCGCCGTCCCCTTACCCTAACCCTAACCCTAACCCTAACCCTAACCCTTACCTGAAGGCTTACCCTAACCCGTCCCTTAATCCTAACCCGTACGGTAACACTAACCCGTACCCTAACATGTACGCTCACCCTAAACCATTGTCGTACCCTAACCTGTCCCCTAAACCAACCCCGTCCCCTAACCCTAACCCTAATCCTACCCCTAACCCTAACCCTTACCCGAAGCCTTACCCTAAACCGCCCCCTAAACCTAACCCGTACGCTAACACTAACCCATACCCTAACACGTACGCTCACTCTAAACCGTTTTCGTACCCGAAACTGTCCCCTAAACCGTCCCCGTCCCCTAACCCTAACCCTAACCCTTAACCTAACCCTAAGCCTTACCCGAAGCCTTACCCTAATCCGTCCCCTAATCCTAACCCGTACGCTAACAGTAACCCGTACCCTAACACGTACGCTCACTCTAAACCGTTTTCGTATCCTAACCTGTCCCCTAAACCGTCCCCGTCCTCTAACCCTAACCCTAACCCTAACTATAAACCTTACCCGAAGCCTTACACTAACCCGTCCCCTAATCCTTACCCGAACGCTAACACTAATCCATACCCTAACATGTACGCTCACCCAAAACCGTTGTCGTACACTAACCTGTCCCATAAACCGTCCCCATCCCCTAACTGTAACCCTAACCCTAACCCTAACCCTAACCCTTACCCGAAGCCTTACACTAACCCGTCCCCTAATCCTAACCCGTATGCTAACTCTAACCCGTACCCTAACACGTACGCTCAC
Organism: Phocoena phocoena; assembly: GCF_963924675.1. Classification (NCBI taxonomy): domain Eukaryota; kingdom Metazoa; phylum Chordata; class Mammalia; order Artiodactyla; family Phocoenidae; genus Phocoena; species Phocoena phocoena. The sequence goes on from NW_027077447.1 coordinate 85,951, forward strand.
CCTAAACCATTGTCGTACACTAACCTGTCCCCTAAACCGTCCCCATTCCCTAACCCTAACCTTAACCCTAACCATAACCCTAACCCTTACCCGAAGCCTTACACTCACCCGTCCCCTAATCCTAACCCGAACGCTAACACTAACCCGTACCCTAACACGTACGCTCACCCTAAACCGTTGTCGTACCCTAAACTGTCCCCTAAACCGTCCCCGTCCCCTAACCCTAAACCTAACCCAAACCCTAACCCTAACCCTTACCCGAAGCCTTACCCTAACCCGTCCCCTAATCCTAACCCGTACGCTAACACTAACCCGTACCCTAACACGTACGCTCACCCTAAATCGTTGTCGTACCGTAACCTGTCCCCTAAACCGTCACCGTCCCCTAACGCTAACCCTAACCCTAACCCTAACCCGAACCCTTACCCGAAGCCTTACCCTAACACGTCCCCTAATCCTAACCCATACGCTAACGCGAACCCGTTACCTAACACGTACGCTCACTCTAAACCTTTGTCGTACCCTAAACTGTCCCCTCAACCGTCCCCGCCCCCTAACCCTAACACTAACCCTAACCCTGACCCTTACCCAAAGCCTTACCCTAATCCGTCCCCTAATCCTAACCCGTACGCTAACACTAACCCATACCCTAACACGTACGCTCACCCTAAACCGTTGTCGTACCCTAACCTCTCCCCTAAAGCGTCCCCATCACCTAACCATAACCCTAACCCTAAACCTAACCCTAACGCTTACCCGAAGCCTTACCCTAATCCGTCCCCTAATCCTAAACCGTACGCTAAAAGTAACCCGTACCCTAACACGTATGCTCACCCTAAACCATTGTCGTACCCTAACCTGTTCCCTAAACCGTCCCTGTCACCTAACCCTAACCCTAACCCTAACCCTAACCCTTACCCGAAGCCCTACCCTAACCCATCCCCTAATCCTAACCCGTACGCTAACACTAACACATACCCTAACACGAACGCTCACCCTAAACCATTGTCGTACCCGAACCTGCCCCCTAAATCGTCCCCGTCCTCTAACCCTAACCCTAACCCTAACCCTAAACCTTACCCGAAGCCTTATCCTAACCCGTCCCCTAATCCTTACCCGAACGCTAACACTAATCCATACCCTAACACGTACGCTCACCCAAAACCGTTGTCGTACCCTAATCTGTCCCCTAAACCGTCCCCGTACCCTAACCCTAACCCTAACCCTAAACCTAACCCTAACCCTTACCCGAAGCTTTACCCTAACCCGTCCCCTAATCCTAACCCATAAGATAACACTAACCCGTACCCTAACACGTACGCTCACACTAAACCTTTGTCGTACCCTAACCTGTCTCCTAAACCGTCCCCGTCCCCTAACCCTAACCCTAACCCTAACCGTAAACCTTACCCGAAGCCTTACCCTAACCCGTCCCATAAGCCTAACCCGTACGCTAACACTAACCCGTACTGCAACACGTACGCTCACCCTAAACCGTTGTCGTACATGAACCTGACCCCTAAACCGTCCCAGTCCCCGTCCCATAACCCTAACCCTAACCCTAAATCTTACCCGAAGCCTTACCATAACCCGTACCCTAATCCTAACCCGAACGCTAACACTAACCCGTACCCTAACACGTACGCTCACACTAAACCATTGTCGTACCCTAACCAGTCCCCTAAACCGTACCCGTCCCCTCACCCTAACCCTAACCCTAACCCTAACCCTTACCGGAAGCCTTACACTAACTCGTCCGCTAATCCTTACACGTACGCTAACACTAACCCGCACCCTAACACGTACGCTCACCCTAAACAGTTGTCGTACCCTAACATGTCCCCTAAAACGTCCCCGTCCCCTAACCCTAACCCTAACACTAACCCTTACCCGAAGACTTACCCTAACCCGTCCCCTAAACCTAACCCATACGCAAACTCTAACCCGTACCCTAACACGTACGCTCACCCTAAACCGTTGTCGTACCCTAACCTGTCCCCTAAACCGTCCCTGTCCCCTAACCCTAACCCTAACCCTAACCCTAACCCTTACCCGAAGCCTTACCCTAACCCGTCCCTTAATCCTAACCCGTACGCTAACACTAACCCGTACCCTAACACGTACACTCACACGAAACCGTTGTCGTACCCTAACCTGTCCCCTAAACCGACCCCATCCCCTAACCCTAACCCTAAACCTAACCCTAACCCTTACCCGAAGCCTTATCCTAAACCGTCCCCTAATCCTAACCCGTACGCTAACACTAACCCGTACCCTAACACGTACGCTCACCCTAAACCATTGTCGTACCCTAACCTGTACCCTAAACCGTCCCCGTCCTGTAACCCTAACCCTAACCCTAACCCTAACCCTTACCCGAAGCCTTACCCTAAACCGTACCCTAATCCTAACCCGAACGCTAACACTAACCCGTACCCTAACACGTACGCTCACCCTAAACCGTTGTCGTACCCTAACCTGTCCCCTAAACCGTCCCCGTCCCCTAACCCTAACCCTAACCCTTACGCGAAGCCTTATCCTAAACCGTACCCTAATCCTAACCCGTACGCTAACACTAACCCATACCCTAACACGTACGCTCACCCTAAACCGTTGTCGTACCCTAACCTGTACCCTAAACGGTCCCCGTACCGTAATCCTAACCCTAACCCTAACCCTAACCCTTACCCGAAGCCTTATCCTAAACCGTACCCTAATCCTAAGCCGTACGCGAACACTAACCCGTACCCTAACACGTACGCTCACCCTAAACCGTTGTCGTACCCTAACCTGTACCCTAAACCGTCCCCGTCAACGTCCCCTAACCCTAACCCTAACCCTTACACGAAGCCTTACACTAACCCGTCCCCTAATCCTAACCCGTAGGCTATCACTAACCTGTACCCTAACACGTACGCTCACCCTAAACAGTTGTCGTACCCTAACCTGTCCCCTAAACCGTCCCCGTCCCCTAACTCTAACGTTAACCCTAAACCTAACCCTAACCCTTACCCGAAGCCTTACCCTAACCCGTCCCCTAATCCTAACCTGTACGCTAACACTAACACGTACCCTAACACGTACGCTCACCCTAAACTGTTGTCATACCCTAACCTCTCCCCTAAACCGTCCCCGTGGCCTAACCCTAACCCTAACCCTTACCCGAAGCCTTACCCTAACCCGTCCCCTAATCCTAACCCGTACGATAACACTAAACCGTACTCTAACACGTACGCTCAACCTAAACCGTCCCCGTCCCCTAACCCTAACCCTAACCCTAACCCTTACCCGAACCTTACCCTAACCCGTCACCTAATCCTAACCCGTACGCTAACTGTAACCCGTACCCTAACACGTACGCTCACCCTAAACATTTGTCGTACCCTAACATATCCCCTAAACCGTCCCCGTACCCTAACCCTAACCCTAAACCTAACCCTAACCCTAACCCCTACCTGAAGCCTTACACTAACCCGTCCCGTAATCCTAACCCGTACGGTAACACTAACCCGTACCCTAACACGTACGCTCACCCTAAACCGTTGTCGTACCCTAACCTGTCCCCTAAACCATCCCCGTCCCTGTCCCCGTCCCCTAACCCTAACCCTAACCCTAACCCTTACCCGAAGCCTTACCCTAACCCGTCCCCTAATCCTAATCCGTACGCTAACAATAACCCGTACCCTAACACGTACGCTCACCCTAAACATTTGTCGTAACATAACCTATCCCCTAAACCGTCCCCATCCCCTAACCCTAACCCTAACCCTAACCCTAACACTTACCCGAAGCCTTATCCTAACCCGTCCCCTAATCCTAACACGTACGCTAACACTACACAGTACCCTAACACGTACGCTCACCCTAAACCGTTGTCGTACCCTAACCTGTCCCCTAAACCGTCCCCGTCCCCTAACCCTAACCCTAAACCTGACCCTAACCCTAGCACTTACCTGACGCCTTACCCTAACCCGTCACGTAATCCTAACCCGTACGCTAACACTAACCCGTACCCTAACACGTACGCTCACCCTAAACCATTGTCGTACCCTAACCTGTCCCGTAAATCGTCCCCGTCCCCGTCCCCTAACCCTAAACCTAACCCTAACCCAAACCCTTACCCGAAGCCTTACCCTAACCCGTCCCCTAATCCTAACACGTACACTAACAATAACCCGTACCCTAACACGTACGCTCACCCTAAACCGTTGTCGTACCCTAACCTGTCCCCAAAACCGTCCCCGTCCCCTAACCCTAACCCTAACCCTAAAACTTACCCGAAGCCTTACACTAACCCGTCCCCTAATCCTAACCCGTACGCTAACACTAACCCGTACCCTAACACGTACGCTCACCCTAAACTGTTGTAGTACACTAACCTGTCCCCTAAACCGTGCCCGTTCCCGTCCCCTAACCCTAACCCTAACCCTAACCCTAACACTTTCCCGAAGCCTTACCCTAACCCGTCCCCTAATCCTAACCCGTAGGCTATCACTAACCCGTACCCTAACACGTATGCTCACCCTAAACAGTTATCGTATCCTAACCTGTCCCCTAAACCGTCCCCGTCCCCTAACCCTAACGCTAACCCTAACCCTAACCCTTACCCGAAGCCTTACCCTAACCCGTCCCCTAATCCTAACCCGTACGCTAACAATAACCCGTACCCTAACACGTACGCTCACCCTAAACAGTTGTCGTACCCTAACCTGTCCCCTAAACCGTCCCCATCCCCTAACCCTATCCCTAACCCTAACCCTAACACTTGCCCGAAGCCTTACCCTAACCCGTCCCCTAATCCTAACACGTACGCTAACACTAACCAGTACCCTAACACGTACGCTCACCCTAAACCGTTGTCGTACCCTAACCTGTCCCCTAAACCGTCCCCGTCCCCTAACCCTAACCCTAAACCTGACCCTAACCCTAACCCTTACCTGAAGCCTTACCCTAACCCGTCACGTAAACCTAACCCGTACGCTAACACTAACCCGTACCCTAACACGTACGCTCACCCTAAACCGTTGTCGTACATGAACCTGTCCCCTAAACCGTCCCCATCCCCGTCCCCTAACCCTAACCCTAACCCTAACACATACCCGAAGCCTTACCCTAACCCGTCCCCTAATCCTAACCCGTAGGATAACACTAACCCATACCCTAACACGTATGCTCACCCTAAACCGTTGTCGTACCCTAACCTGTCCCCTAAACCGTCCCCAACCCCTAACCCTAACCCTAACCCTAACCCTTACCCGAAGCCTTACCCTAACGCGTCCCCTCATCCTATCCCGTACGCTAACACTAACCCGTACCCTAACACCTACGCTCACCCTGTTGTCATACCCTAACCTGTCCCCTAAACCGTCCCCGTCCCCTGACCCTAACCCTAACCCTAACCCTAACCCTTACCCGAAGCCTTACACTTACCCATCCCATAATCCTAACCCGTACGCTAACACTAACACGTACCCTGACACGTACGCTCACACTAAACCATTTTTCGTACCCTAACCTGTCCCCTAAACCGTCCCCGTTCCTTAACCCAATCCCTAACCCTAACCCTAACCCTAAACCTTACCCGAAGCCTTACCCTAACCCGTCCCCAAATACTAACCCGTACGCTAACACTAACCCGTACCCTAACACGTACGCTCACCCTAAAACGTTGTGGTACCCTAACCTGTCCCCTAAACCGTCCCCGTCCCCTAACACTAACCCTAACCCTAAGCCTAACCCTAACCCCTACCCGAAGCCTTACCCTAACCCGTCCACTAATCCTAACCCGTACGCTAACACTAACCCGTACCCTAATACGTACGCTCACCCTAAACCGTTGTCGTACCCTAACCTGTCCCCTAAACCGTCCCCGTCCCCGTCCCCTAACCCTAAACCTAACCCTACACCTAACCCTTACCCGAAGCCTTACCCTATCCCGTCCCCTAATTCTAACCCATACGCTAACACTAACACGTACCCTAACACATACGCTCAACCTACACCGTTGTCGTACACTAGCCTGTCCCCTAAACCGTCCCCGTACCCTAACCCTAACCCTAACCCTATCCCTAACCCTAACCCTTACCCGAAGCCTTACCCTAAACCATCCTCTAATCCTAACCCGTACGCTAACACTAACCCGTACCCTAACACGTACGCTCACCCTAAACCGTTGTCGTACCCTCACCTGTCCCCTAAACCGTCCCCGTCCCCTAACCCTAAACCTAACCTTAACCCTAACACTTACCCGAAGCCTTACGCTAACCCGTCCCCTAAAACTAACCCGTACGCTAACACTAACCCGTACCCTAACACGTAAGCTCACCCTAAACCGTTGTCGTACCCTACCCTGTCCCCTAAACCTTCCCAGTCCCAGTCCCCTAACCCTAACCCTAACCCTTACCCGAAGCCTTACCCAAACCCGTCCCCTAATCCTAACCCGTACGCTAACACTAACCCATACCCTAACACATACGATCACCCTAAACCGTTGTCGTACAATAACCTGTCCCTTATACCGTCCCCATCCCCTAACCCTAACCCTAACCCTAACCCTAACACTAACCCTTACCTGAAGCCTTACCCTAACCCGTCCCCTAATCCTAACCCGTACGCTAACACTAACCCGTAACCTAACACGTACGCTCAACCTAAACCGTTGTCGTACCCTAACCTGTACCCTAAACCGTCACCGCCCCCGTCCCATAACCCTAACTCTAACCTTAAACCTAACCCTTACCCGAAGCCTTACCCTAACCCGTCCCCTAATTCTAACCCGTACGCTAACCGTAAAACGTACCCTAACATATAGGCTCACCCTAAACCGTTGTCGTACAATAACATGTCCCCTAAACCGTCCCCGTCCCCTAACCCTAACCCTAACCCTAACCCTAACCTTACCCGAAGCCTTAACCTAACCCGTCCCCTAATCCAAACCCTTAGGCTAACACTAACCCGTACCCAAACACGTACGCTCACCGTCAACCGTTGTCGCACCCTAACCTGTCCCCTAAACCGTCCCCATCTCCGTCCCCTAACCCTAACACTAACCCTAACCCTAACCCTTACCCGAAGACTTACCCTATCCCGTCCCCTAATCCTAACCCGTATGCTAACACTAACCCGTACCCTAACACGTACGCTCACCCTAAACCGTTGTCGTACACTAACCTGTCCCCTAAACCGTCCCTGTCCCCTAAACCTAACCCTAAACCTAACCCTTACCCGAAGCCTTACACTAACCCGTCCCCAAATCCTAACTCGTACGCTAACACTAACCCGTACCCTAACACATACGCTCACCCTAAACCGTTGTCGTACCCTAAACTGTCCCCTAAATCGTCCCCGTCATCTAACCCTAACCCTAACCCTAACCCTAACCGTAACCCTTACCCGAAGCCTTACCATAACCCGTCACCTAATACTAACCCGTACGCTAACACTAACCCGTACCCTAACACGTCCGCTCACCCTAAATCGTTGTCGTAAAATAACCTGTCCCCTAAACCGTCCCCGTCCCCTAACCCTAACCCTAACCCTAACACTTACCCGAAGCCTTACCCTAACCTGTCCCCTAATGCAAACCCTTAGGCTAACACTAACCCATACCCTAACACGTACGCTCACCCTAAACCGTTGTCGCACCCTAACCTGTCCCCTAAACCATCCCCATCCCCGTCCCCTAACCCTAACACTAACCATAACCTCTACCCTTACCCGAAGCCTTGCCCTAACCCGTCTCCTAATCCTAACCCGTACGCTAACAAAAACACGTACCCTAACACGTACGCTCAACCTAAACCGTTTTCGTACCCTAACCTGTCCCCTAAACCGTCCCATAACCCTAACCCTAACCCTAACCCTAACCCTAACCCTTACACCAAGCCTTACCCTAACCCGTCCCCTAATCCTATCCCGTACGGTAACACTAACCCATACCCTAACACGTACTCTCACCCTAAACCGTTGTCGTACCCTAACCTGCCCCCTAAACTGTCCCCGTCCCCTAACCCTAACCCTTACCCGAAGCCTTACACTAACCCGTCCCCTAATCCTAACCCGTACGCTAACACTAACCCATACCCTAACACGTACGCTCACCGTAAACCGCTGTCGTACCCTAACCTGTCCCCTAAACCGTCCCCGTCACCTAACACTAACCCAAGCCCTTACCCTAACCCTAACCCTTACCCGAAGCCTTAACATAACCCGTCCCCTAATCCTAAACCGTACGCTAACACTAACCCGTACCCTAACACGTACGCTCACCCTAAACCTTTGTCGTACCCTAACCTGTCCCCTAAACCGTCCCCGTCCCCGTCCCCTAACCCTAACCCTAACCCTAAACCTAACCCTTACCCGAAGCCTTACCCTAACCCGTCCCCTAATCCTAACCCGTACGCTAACACTATCCCGTACCCTAACACGTACGCTGACGCTAAACCATTGTCGTACCCTAACCTGTCCCCTATACCGTCCCCGTCCCCTAAACCTATCCCTAATTCTTACCCGAAGCCTTACCCTAACCCGTCCCCTAATCCTAACCCGTAAGCTAACACTAACCCGTACCCTAACACGTACGCTCACCGTAAACAGTTGTCGTACCCTAACCTGTCCCCTAAACCGTCCCCGTCACCTAACACTAACCCTAACCCTTACCCTAGCCCTGACACTTACCCGAAGCCTTACCCTAACCTGTCCCCTATTCCTAACCCGTACGCTAACACTAACCCGTACCCTAACCCGTACGCTCACCCTAAACCATTGTCGTACCCTAACCTCTCCCCTAAACCGTCCCCGTCCCCTAACCCTAAACCTAACCCTAAACCTTACCCGAAGCCTTACCCTTACCCGTCCCCTAATCCTAACCCGTACGGTCACACTAACCCGTACCCTAACACGTACGCTCACCCTAAACATTTGTCGTACCCTAACATATCCCCTAAACCGTCCCCGTACCCTAACCCTAACCCTAAACCTAACCCTAACCCTAACCCCTACCTGAAGCCTTACACTAACCCGTCCCGTAATCCTAACCCGTACGGTAACACTAACCCGTACCCTAACACGTACGCTCACCCTAAACCGTTGTCGTACCCTAACCTGTCCCCTAAACCATCCCCGTCCCTCTCCCCGTCCCCTAACCCTAACCCTAACCCTAACCCTTACCCGAAGCCTTACCCTAACCCGTCCCCTAATCCTAATCCGTACGCTAACAATAACCCGTACCCTAACACGTACGCTCACCCTAAACATTTGTCGTAACATAACCTATCCCCTAAACCGTCCCCATCCCCTAACCCTAACCCTAACCCTAACCCTAACACTTACCCGAAGCCTTATCCTAACCCGTCCCCTAATCCTAACACGTACGCTAACACTACCCAGTACCCTAACACGTACGCTCACCCTAAACCGTTGTCGTACCCTAACCTGTCCCCTAAACCGTCCCCGTCCCCTAACCCTAACCCTAAACCTGACCCTAACCCTAGCACTTACCTGACGCCTTACCCTAACCCGTCACGTAATCCTAACCCGTACGCTAACACTAACCCGTACCCTAACACGTACGCTCACCCTAAACCATTGTCGTACCCTAACCTGTCCCGTAAATCGTCCCCGTCCCCGTCCCCTAACCCTAAACCTAACCCTAACCCAAACCCTTACCCGAAGCCTTACCCTAACCCGTCCCCTAATCCTAACACGTACACTAACAATAACCCGTACCCTAACACGTACGCTCACCCTAAACCGTTGTCGTACCCTAACCTGTCCCCAAAACCGTCCCCGTCCCCTAACCCTAACCCTAACCCTAAAACTTACCCGAAGCCTTACACTAACCCGTCCCCTAATCCTAACCCGTACGCTAACACTAACCCGTACCCTAACACGTACGCTCACCCTAAACTGTTGTAGTACACTAACCTGTCCCCTAAACCGTGCCCGTTCCCGTCCCCTAACCCTAACCCTAACCCTAACCCTAACACTTTCCCGAAGCCTTACCCTAACCCGTCCCCTAATCCTAACCCGTAGGCTATCACTAACCCGTACCCTAACACGTATGCTCACCCTAAACAGTTATCGTATCCTAACCTGTCCCCTAAACCGTCCCCGTCCCCTAACCCTAACGCTAACCCTAACCCTAACCCTTACCCGAAGCCTTACCCTAACCCGTCCCCTAATCCTAACCCGTACGCTAACAATAACCCGTACCCTAACACGTACGCTCACCCTAAACAGTTGTCGTACCCTAACCTGTCCCCTAAACCGTCCCCATCCCCTAACCCTATCCCTAACCCTAACCCTAACACTTGCCCGAAGCCTTACCCTAACCCGTCCCCTAATCCTAACACGTACGCTAACACTAACCAGTACCCTAACACGTACGCTCACCCTAAACCGTTGTCGTACCCTAACCTGTCCCCTAAACCGTCCCCGTCCCCTAACCCTAACCCTAAACCTGACCCTAACCCTAACCCTTACCTGAAGCCTTACCCTAACCCGTCACGTAAACCTAACCCGTACGCTAACACTAACCCGTACCCTAACACGTACGCTCACCCTAAACCGTTGTCGTACATGAACCTGTCCCCTAAACCGTCCCCATCCCCGTCCCCTAACCCTAACCCTAACCCTAACACATACCCGAAGCCTTACCCTAACCCGTCCCCTAATCCTAACCCGTAGGATAACACTAACCCATACCCTAACACGTATGCTCACCCTAAACCGTTGTCGTACCCTAACCTGTCCCCTAAACCGTCCCCAACCCCTAACCCTAACCCTAACCCTAACCCTTACCCGAAGCCTTACCCTAACGCGTCCCCTCATCCTATCCCGTACGCTAACACTAACCCGTACCCTAACACCTACGCTCACCCTGTTGTCATACCCTAACCTGTCCCCTAAACCGTCCCCGTCCCCTGACCCTAACCCTAACCCTAACCCTAACCCTTACCCGAAGCCTTACACTTACCCATCCCATAATCCTAACCCGTACGCTAACACTAACACGTACCCTGACACGTACGCTCACACTAAACCATTTTTCGTACCCTAACCTGTCCCCTAAACCGTCCCCGTTCCTTAACCCAATCCCTAACCCTAACCCTAACCCTAAACCTTACCCGAAGCCTTACCCTAACCCGTCCCCAAATACTAACCCGTACGCTAACACTAACCCGTACCCTAACACGTACGCTCACCCTAAAACGTTGTGGTACCCTAACCTGTCCCCTAAACCGTCCCCGTCCCCTAACACTAACCCTAACCCTAAGCCTAACCCTAACCCCTACCCGAAGCCTTACCCTAACCCGTCCACTAATCCTAACCCGTACGCTAACACTAACCCGTACCCTAATACGTACGCTCACCCTAAACCGTTGTCGTACCCTAACCTGTCCCCTAAACCGTCCCCGTCCCCGTCCCCTAACCCTAAACCTAACCCTACACCTAACCCTTACCCGAAGCCTTACCCTATCCCGTCCCCTAATTCTAACCCATACGCTAACACTAACACGTACCCTAACACATACGCTCAACCTACACCGTTGTCGTACACTAGCCTGTCCCCTAAACCGTCCCCGTACCCTAACCCTAACCCTAACCCTATCCCTAACCCTAACCCTTACCCGAAGCCTTACCCTAAACCATCCTCTAATCCTAACCCGTACGCTAACACTAACCCGTACCCTAACACGTACGCTCACCCTAAACCGTTGTCGTACCCTCACCTGTCCCCTAAACCGTCCCCGTCCCCTAACCCTAAACCTAACCTTAACCCTAACACTTACCCGAAGCCTTACGCTAACCCGTCCCCTAAAACTAACCCGTACGCTAACACTAACCCGTACCCTAACACGTAAGCTCACCCTAAACCGTTGTCGTACCCTACCCTGTCCCCTAAACCTTCCCAGTCCCAGTCCCCTAACCCTAACCCTAACCCTTACCCGAAGCCTTACCCAAACCCGTCCCCTAATCCTAACCCGTACGCTAACACTAACCCATACCCTAACACATACGATCACCCTAAACCGTTGTCGTACAATAACCTGTCCCTTATACCGTCCCCATCCCCTAACCCTAACCCTAACCCTAACCCTAACACTAACCCTTACCTGAAGCCTTACCCTAACCCGTCCCCTAATCCTAACCCGTACGCTAACACTAACCCGTAACCTAACACGTACGCTCAACCTAAACCGTTGTCGTACCCTAACCTGTACCCTAAACCGTCACCGCCCCCGTCCCATAACACTAACTCTAACCTTAAACCTAACCCTTACCCGAAGCCTTACCCTAACCCGTCCCCTAATTCTAACCCGTACGCTAACCGTAAAACGTACCCTAACATATAGGCTCACCCTAAACCGTTGTCGTACAATAACATGTCCCCTAAACCGTCCCCGTCCCCTAACCCTAACCCTAACCCTAACCCTAACCTTACCCGAAGCCTTAACCTAACCCGTCCCCTAATCCAAACCCTTAGGCTAACACTAACCCGTACCCAAACACGTACGCTCACCGTCAACCGTTGTCGCACCCTAACCTGTCCCCTAAACCGTCCCCATCTCCGTCCCCTAACCCTAACACTAACCCTAACCCTAACCCTTACCCGAAGACTTACCCTATCCCGTCCCCTAATCCTAACCCGTATGCTAACACTAACCCGTACCCTAACACGTACGCTCACCCTAAACCGTTGTCGTACACTAACCTGTCCCCTAAACCGTCCCTGTCCCCTAAACCTAACCCTAAACCTAACCCTTACCCGAAGCCTTACACTAACCCGTCCCCAAATCCTAACTCGTACGCTAACACTAACCCGTACCCTAACACATACGCTCACCCTAAACCGTTGTCGTACCCTAAACTGTCCCCTAAATCGTCCCCGTCATCTAACCCTAACCCTAACCCTAACCCTAACCGTAACCCTTACCCGAAGCCTTACCATAACCCGTCACCTAATACTAACCCGTACGCTAACACTAACCCGTACCCTAACACGTCCGCTCACCCTAAATCGTTGTCGTAAAATAACCTGTCCCCTAAACCGTCCCCGTCCCCTAACCCTAACCCTAACCCTAACACTTACCCGAAGCCTTACCCTAACCTGTCCCCTAATGCAAACCCTTAGGCTAACACTAACCCATACCCTAACACGTACGCTCACCCTAAACCGTTGTCGCACCCTAACCTGTCCCCTAAACCATCCCCATCCCCGTCCCCTAACCCTAACACTAACCATAACCTCTACCCTTACCCGAAGCCTTGCCCTAACCCGTCTCCTAATCCTAACCCGTACGCTAACAAAAACACGTACCCTAACACGTACGCTCAACCTAAACCGTTTTCGTACCCTAACCTGTCCCCTAAACCGTCCCATAACCCTAACCCTAACCCTAACCCTAACCCTAACCCTTACACCAAGCCTTACCCTAACCCGTCCCCTAATCCTATCCCGTACGGTAACACTAACCCATACCCTAACACGTACTCTCACCCTAAACCGTTGTCGTACCCTAACCTGCCCCCTAAACTGTCCCCGTCCCCTAACCCTAACCCTTACCCGAAGCCTTACACTAACCCGTCCCCTAATCCTAACCCGTACGCTAACACTAACCCATACCCTAACACGTACGCTCACCGTAAACCGCTGTCGTACCCTAACCTGTCCCCTAAACCGTCCCCGTCACCTAACACTAACCCAAGCCCTTACCCTAACCCTAACCCTTACCCGAAGCCTTAACATAACCCGTCCCCTAATCCTAAACCGTACGCTAACACTAACCCGTACCCTAACACGTACGCTCACCCTAAACCTTTGTCGTACCCTAACCTGTCCCCTAAACCGTCCCCGTCCCCGTCCCCTAACCCTAACCCTAACCCTAAACCTAACCCTTACCCGAAGCCTTACCCTAACCCGTCCCCTAATCCTAACCCGTACGCTAACACTATCCCGTACCCTAACACGTACGCTGACGCTAAACCATTGTCGTACCCTAACCTGTCCCCTATACCGTCCCCGTCCCCTAAACCTATCCCTAATTCTTACCCGAAGCCTTACCCTAACCCGTCCCCTAATCCTAACCCGTAAGCTAACACTAACCCGTACCCTAACACGTACGCTCACCGTAAACAGTTGTCGTACCCTAACCTGTCCCCTAAACCGTCCCCGTCACCTAACACTAACCCTAACCCTTACCCTAGCCCTGACACTTACCCGAAGCCTTACCCTAACCTGTCCCCTATTCCTAACCCGTACGCTAACACTAACCCGTACCCTAACCCGTACGCTCACCCTAAACCATTGTCGTACCCTAACCTCTCCCCTAAACCGTCCCCGTCCCCTAACCCTAAACCTAACCCTAAACCTTACCCGAAGCCTTACCCTTACCCGTCCCCTAATCCTAACCCGTACGGTCACACTAACCCGTACCCTAACACGTACGCTCACACTAAACCGTTGTCGTACCCTAACCTGTCCCGTAAACCGTCCCCGTACCCTAACCCTAACCCTAACCCTAACCTTACCCGAAGCCTTACCCTAACCCGTCCGCTAATCCAAACCCTTAGGCTAACACTAACCCATACCCTAACACATACGCTCAACCTAAACCGTTGTCGCACACTAACCTGTCCCCTAAACCGTCCCCATCCCCGTCCCCTAACCCTAATACTAACCCTAACCCTAACCCTTACCCGAAGCCTTACCCTAACCCGTCCCCTAATCCTAACCCGTACGCTAACACTAAACCATAGCGTAACACGTACGCTCACCCTAAACCGTTGTCGTACCCTAACCTGTCCCCTAAACCGTCCCTGTCTCCTAACCCTAACCCTAACCCAATCACTAACCCTAACCCTTACCCCAAGCCTTAACCTAACCCGTCCCCTAATCCTAACCCGTACGCTAACACTAACCCGTACCCTAACACGTACGCTCACCCTAAACCGTTGAAGTACCCTAACCTGTCCCCTAAACCGTCCCAGTCCCCGTCCCCTAAACCTAACCCTAACCCTAACCGTTACCCGAAGCCTTACACTAACACGTCCCCTAATCCTAACACGTACGCTAACAGTAACCCGTACCCTAACACGTACGCTCACCCTAAACCGCTGTCGTACCATAACCTGTCCCCTAAACCGTCGCCGTATCCTAACCCTAACCCTAACCCTAACCGTAACCTTACCTGAAGCCTCACCCTAACCCGTCCCCTAATCCAAACCCTTAGGCTAACACTAACCCGTACCCTAACACGTACGCTCACCCTAAACCGTTGTCGCACCCTAACCTGTCCCCTAAAGCCTCCCCATCCCCGTCCCCTAACCCTAACACTAACCCTAACCCCTACCCTTACCCGAAGCCTTACCCTAACCCGTCACATAAACCTAACCCGTACGCTAACACTATCCCGTACCCTAACATGTACGCTTACCCTAAACCGTTGTCGTACCCTAACGTGTCCCTTAAACCGTCCCCTAACCCTAACCCTAACCCTAAGCCTAACCCTAACCCTTACCCCAAGCCTCACCCTAACCCGTCCCCTAATCCTATCCCGTACGCTAACACTAACCCATACCCTAACACGTACGCTCACCCTAAACCGTTGTCGTACACTAACCTGTCCCCTAAACCGTCCCCGTCCCCTAAACCTAACCCTAACCCTAACCCTTACCCGAAGCCTTACCCTAACCCGTCCCCTAATCGTAAACCGTACGGTAACACTATCCCGTACCCTAACACGTACGCTCACCCTAAACCGTTGGCGTATATTAACATGTCCCCTAAACCGTCCCCGTCCCCGTCCCCGTCCCCTAACCCTAACCCTAACCTTACCCGAAGCCTTACCCTAACCCGTCTGCTAATCCAAACACTTAGGCTAACACTAACCCGTACCCTAACACGTACGCTCAACCTAAACCGATGTGGCACACAAACATGTCCCCTAAACCGTCCCCATCCGCGTCCCCTAACCCTAATACTAACACTAACCCTAACCCTTACCCGAAGCCTTACCCTAACCCGTCCCCTAATCCTAACCCGTACACTAATACTAACCCGTACCCTAACACGTACGCTCACCCTAAACCGTTGTCGAACCCTAACCTGTCCCCTAAACCGTCCCCGTCCCCTAACCCTAACCCTAACCCCAAGCCTAACCCTTACCCGAAGCCTTACACTAACCCGTCCCCTAATCCTAACCCGTACGCTAACACTAACCCGTACCCTAACACGTACGCTCACACTAAACCGTTGTCGTACCCTAAACTGTCCCCTAAACCGTCCCCGTCTCCTAACCCTAACCCTAACCCTAACCCTAACCCTTACCCGAAGCCTTACCCTAACCCGTCCCCTAATCCTATACCGTACGCTAACACTAACCATTACCCTAACACGTACGCTCACCCTAAACCGTTGTCATATCCTAACCTGTCCCTTAAACCGTCCCCGTCCCCTAAACCTAACCCGAACCCGATCCCTAACCCTAACCCTTACCCGAAGCCTTACCCTAACCCGTCCCCTAATCCTAACCCGAACACTAATACTAACCCGTACCCTAACACGTACGCTCACCCTAAACCGTTGTCGTACACTAACCTGTCCCCTAAACCGTCCCCATCCCCTAAACCTAACCCTAACCCTAACCCTAACCCTTACCCGAAGCCTTACCCTAACACGTCCCCTAATCGTAACCCGTACGGTAACACTATCCCGTACCCTAACACATACGCTCACCCTAAACCGTTCTCGTATATTAACCTGTCCCCTAAACCGTCCCCGTCCCCTAACCCTAACCCTAACCCTAACCCTTACCCGAAGCCTTACCCTAACCCGTCCCCTAATCCTAACCCGTACGCTAACACTAAACCGTACCCAAACACGTACGCTCACCCTAAACCATTGTCGTACCCTAACCTCTCCCCTAAACCGTCCCCGTCCCCTAACCCTAACCCTAACCTTACCCGAAGCCTTACCCTAACCCGTCTGCTAATCCAAACACTTAGGCTAACACTAACCCGTACCCTAACACGTACGCTCAACCTAAACCATTGTCGCACACAAACCTGTCCCCTAAACCGTCCCCATCCGCGTCCCCTAACCCTAATACTAACACTAACCCTAACCCTTACCCGAAGCCTTACCCTAACCCGTCCCCTAATCCTAACCCGTACGCTAACACTAACCCGTACCCTAACACGTACGCTCACCCTAAACCGTTGTCGTACCCTAAACTGTCCCCTAAACCGTCCCCGTCTCCTAACCCTAACCCTAACCCTAACCCTTACCCGAAGCCTTACCCTAACCCGTCCCCTAATCCTAAACCGTACGCAAACACTAACCCGTACCCTAACACGTACTCTCACCGTAAACCGTTGTCGTACCTTAACCTGTCCCCTAAACCGTCCCCGTCCCCTAACCCTAACCCTAACCCTAAACCTAACCCTTACCCGAAGCCTTACCCTAACCCGTCCCATAATCCTAAACCGTACGCTAACACTAACCATTACCCTAACACGTACGCTCACCCTAAACCGTTGTCATATCCTAACCTGTCCCTTAAACAGTCCCCGTCCCCTAACCCTAACCCTAACCCGATCCCTAACCCTAACCCTTACCCCAAGCCTTAACCTAACCGTCTCCTAATCCTAAACCGTACGCTAACACTAACCCGTACCCTAACACGTACGCTCACACTAAATTGTTGTCGTACCCTAACCTGTCCCCTAAACCGTCTCCATCCCCTAACCCTAACCCTAACCCTAACCCTAACCCTTACCCGAAGCCTTACCCTAACCCGTCCCCTAATCGTAACCCGTAGGGTAACACTATCCCGTACCCTAACACGTACGCTCACCCTAAACCGTTGTCGTATATTAACCTGTCCACTAAACCGTCCCCGTCCCCTAACCCTAACCCTAACCCTAACCCTTACCCGAAGCGTTACCCTAAACCGTCCCCTAATCCTAACCCGTACGCTAACACTAAATCGTACCCAAACACGTACGCTCACCCTAAACCATTGTCGTACCCTAACCTCTCCCCTAAACCGTCCCCATCCCCTAACCCTAAACCTAACCCTAACCCTAACCCTAACCCTTACCCGAAGCCTTACCCTTACCCGTCCCCTAATCCTAACCCGTACGCTCACACTAACCCGTACCCTAACACGTACGCTCACACTAAACCTTTGTCGTACCCTAACCTGTCCCCTAAACCGTCCCCGTCCCCGTCCCCGTCCCCTAACCCTAACCTTACCCGAAGCCTTACCCTAACCCGTCTGCTAATCCAAACACTTAGGCTAACACTAACCCGTACCCTAACACGTACGCTCACCCTAAATTGTTGTCGTACCCTAACCTGTCCCCTAAACCGTCTCCATCCCCTAACCCTAACCCTAACCCTAACCCTAAGCCTTACCCGAAGCCTTACCCTAACCCGTCCCCTAATCCTAAACCGTACGCTAACACTATCCCGTACCCTAACACGTACGTTCACCCTAAACCATTGTCGTACCCTAACCTGTCCCCTATACTGTCCCCGTCATCTAACAATAACCGTAAGCCTTACCCTAACCTTAACCCTTACCCGAAGCCTTACCCTAACCCGTCCCCAAATCCTAACCCGTACGCTAACACTAACCTGTACCCTAACACGTACGCTCACCCTAAACCGTTGTCGTACCCTAATCTCTCCCCTAAACCGTCCCCGTCCCCTAACCCTAATCCTAACCCTAACACTAACCCTAACCCTTACCCGAAACCTTACCCTTACCCGTCCCCTAATCCTAACCCGTACGCTAACACTAACCCATACCCTAACACGTACGCTCACCCTAAACCGTTGTCGTACCCTAACCTCTCCCCTAAACCGTCCCCGTACCCTAAACCTAAACCTAACCCTAACCTTAACCTTACCCGAAGCCTTACCCTAACCCATCCGCTAATCCAAACTCTTAGGCTAACACTAACCCGTACCCTAACACGTACGCTCACCCTAAACCGTTGTGGCACACTAACCTGTCCCCTAAACCGTCCCCATCCCCGTCCCCTAACCCTAACACTAACCCTAACCCTAACCCTTACCCGAAGCCTTACCCTAACACGTCCCCTATTCCTAACCCGTACACTAATACTAACCCGTACCCTAACACGTACGCTCACCCTAAACCGTTGTCATACCCTAACCTGTCCCCTAAACCGTCCCCGTCCCCTAACCCTCACCCTAAACCTAACCCTAAACCTTACCCGAAGCCTTACACTAACCCGTGCCCTAATTCTAACCCGTACGCTAACACTAACCCGTACCCTAAAACGTACGCTCACCCTAAACCGTTGTTGTACACTAACCTGTCCCCTAAACCATCCCCGTCCTCTAACCCTAACCCTAACCCTAACCCTAACCCTTACCCGAAGCCTTACCCCAACCCATCCCATAATCGTAACCCGTACGCTAACACTAAACCGTACCCTAACACGTACGCTCACCCTAAACCGTTGTCGTACCCTAACCTGTCCCCTAAAACGTCACCGTCCCCTAAACCTAACCCTAACTTTAACCCTAACCCTAACCCTTACCCCAAGCCTTACCCTAATATGTCCCCTAATCGTAACCCGTACGCTAACACTATCCCGTATCCTAACACGTACGCTCACCCTAAACAGTTGTCATACCCTAACCTGTCCCCTAAACCGTCCCCGTCCCAAAACCCTAACCCTAACCCTAACCCTAACACTTACCCCAAGCCTTATACTAACCCGTCCCTTAATCCTAACCCGTACGCTAACACTAACCCGTACCCTAACACGTACGCTCACCCTAAACAGTTGTCGTACCCTAACCTGTCCCCTAAACCGTCCCCGTCCCCTAAACCTAACCCTAAACCTAACCATTACCAGAAGCCTTACCCTAACCCATCCCCTAATCCTAACCCGTACGCTAACACTAATCCGTACCCTAACACGTACGCTCACCCTAAACCGTTGTCCTAACCTAACCTGTCCCCTAAACCGTCCCCGTCCCCTAACCCTATCCCTAACCCTAACCCTAACCCTTACCCGAAGCCTTACCCTAACCCGTCCCCTAATCCAAACCCGTACGCTAACACTAACCCGTACCCTAACACGTACGCTCACCCTAAACCGTTGTCGTACTCTAACCTGTCCCCTAAACTGTCCCCGTCCCCTAACCCTAACCCTAATCCTAACCCTAACCCTAACCCTAACCCTAACCCTAAACCCTAACCCTAACCCTAAGCCTTACCCAAAGCCTTTACCTAACCCGTCCCCTAATCCTAAACGGTACGCTAACACTAACCCGTACCCTAACACGTACGCTCACACTAAACCATTTACGTACACTAACCTGTCCCATAAACCCTCCCCGTGCCCTAACCCTAACCCTAAACCTAACCCTAACCCTAACCCTAATCATTACCCGAAGCCTTACACTAACCCGTCCCCTAATGCTAACCAGTACGCTAACACTAACCCATACCCTAACTCGTACGCTCAACCTAAACTGTTGTCGTACACTAACCTGTCCCCTAAACCGTCCCCGTCCCCAAACCCTAACCCTAACCCTAACCCTAACCTTTACCCAAAGCCTTACCCTAACACGTCCCCTAATCCTAACCCGTACGCTAACACTAACCCGTACCCTAAAACGTATGCTCACCCTAAACTGTTGTCATATCCTAACCTTGCCCCTAAACCCTCCCCGTCCCCTAACCCTAACCCTATGCCTAACCCTAACCCTTACCCGAAGCCTTACCCTAACCCGTCACCTAATCCTAACCCGTACGCGAAAGCTAACGTTACCCTAAAACGTATGCTCACCCTAAACCTTTGCCGTACCTTAACCTGTCTCCTAAACTGTCCCCGTCCCCTAAACCTAACCCTTAACCTAACCCTAACGCTTATCCAAAGCCTTACACTAACCCGTCACCTAATTCTAACCCGTACGCTAACACTAACCCTTACCCTAACACGTACGCTCACCCTAAACCGTTGCCGTACCCTAACCTTTCCCCTAAACCGTCCCCGTCCCCTATCCCTAAACCTGACCCTAACTCTAATCCTTACCCGAAGCCTTACCCTAACCCGTCCCCTAATCCTAAACCGTACGTTAACACTAACCCGTAACATAACACGTACGCTCACCCTAAAACTTTGTCGTACCCTAACCAGTCCCCTAAACCGTCCCCATCCCCTAAAACTAACCCTAACCCTAACCCTTACCCGAAGCCTTACACTAAACCGTCCCCTAATCCTAACCCGTACGTTAACACTAACTGGTACCGTAACACGTACGCTCACCCGAAACATTTGTCGTAACATAACCTGTCTCCTAAACCGTCCCCTTCCCTAACCCTAAACCTAACCCTAATCCTAACCGGTCCCCTAAACCGTCCTCCTCCCCGTCCCCTAACCCTAAGCCTAACCCTAACGCTAACCCTTACCCGAAGCCTTACCCTAACCCGTCCCCTAATCCTAACCCGTACATTAACACTAAACCTTACCCTAACATGTACAATCACCCTAAACCGTTGTCGTACCCTAACCTGTCCCCTAAACCGCCCCCGTCCCCTAACCCTAACCCTAAACCTAACCCTAAACCTTACCCGAAGCCTTACCCTAACCCGTCCCCTAATCCGAACCCGTACGCTAACACTAACCCGTACCCTAACACATACGCTCACCCTAAACCATTGTCGTATCCTAACCTATCCCCTAAACCGTCCCCATCCCCTAACCCTAACCCTATCCCTAACACTAACAATTATGCGAAGCCTTACCCTAACCCGTCACCTAATCCTAACCCGTACGCTAACACTAACCCGTACCCTAAAACGTACACTCACCCTAAACCGTTGCCGTACCCTAACCTGTCTCCTAAACCGTCCCCGTCCCCTAAACCTAACCCTAACCCTAACCCTAACGCATACCCGAAGCCTTACACTAACCCGTCCCCTAACCCTAACCCGTACGCTAACACTAACCCGTACCCTAACACGTACGCTCACCCTAAAACGTTGTCGTACCCTAACCTGTCCCCTAAACCGTCCCCGTCCCTTAACCCTAACCCTAACCCTAACCCTAACCCTTACCTGAAGCCTTACACTAAACTGTCACCTAATCCTAACCCGTACGCTAACACTAACCCGTACCCTAACAGGTACCCACACCCTAAACCGTTGTCGTACCCTAACATGTCACCTAAACTGTCCTCGTCCCCTAACCCTAACCCTAACACTAACCCTAACCCTAACACTTACCCGAAGCCTTACCCTAACCCATCCCCTAATCCTAACCCGTACATTAACACTAAACCTTACCCTAACATGTACAATCACCCTAAACCGTTGTCGTACCCTAACCTGTCCCCTAAACCGTCCCCATCCCCTAACCCTAACAATAACCCTAATCCTAACCCTAACATTTAACCGAAGCCTTCCTCTAACACGTCCCGTAATCCTAACCCGTACCCTAACACTAACCCGTACCCTAACACGTATGCTCAACCTAAACCGTTTTCGTATCCCAACCTGTCCCCTAAACAGTACCCATCCCCGAACCCTAACCCTAACCCTAACCCTTACCCTTACCCGAATCCTTACCCAAACCCGTCCCCTAATTCTAACTCGTACGCTAAAACTAAACCATACCCTAACACATACGCTCACCCTAAAACGTTATCGTACCCTAACCTGTCACCTAAACCGTCCCCGTCCCCTAACCCTAACCCTAACCCTAACCGGTCCCCTAAACCATCCCCGTCCCTGTCCCCTGACCCTAACCCTAATGCTAACCCTTACCCGAAGCCGTACACTAACCCGTCCCCTAATCCTAACCTGTACGCTAACACTAACCCATACCCTAACACGTACGCTTACGCTAAAACATTGTCGTACCCTAACCTGTCCCCTAAACCGTCCCTGTCCCCTAACCCTAACCCTAACCATAACAATAACCCTTACCCGAAGCCTTAACGTAACCCGTCCCCTAATCCTAACCCGTACGCTAACACTAACCCATACCTTAACACGTACGCTCACCCTAAACCGTTTTCGTAACCTAACGTGTCCCCTAAACCGTCCCCGTCCCCTAATACTAACCCTAACTATAACCCAACCCTAACCCTTACCCGAAGCCTTACCCTAACCCCTCCCCTAATGCTAACCCGTACGCTAACACTAACCCGTACCCTAACATGTACACTCACCCTATGCCGTTGTCGTACCCTAACCTGTCCCCTAAACCGTCCCCCTCCCCTAACCCTAACCCTAACCCTAAACCTAACCCTTACGCGAAGCCTTACCGTAACCCGTCCCCTAATCCTAACCAGTATGCTAACACTAACCCGTACCCTGACACGTACGCTCACCCTAAACCTTGGTCGTAACCGAACCTGTCCCCTAAACCGTCCCCGTCCCGTAATCTTAACTCTATCCTTAACCCTAAACCTTACTCGAAGCCTTACCCTAACCCGACCCTTAATCCTAACCCGTAGGCTATCACTAACCCATACCCTAACACGTACACTCACCCTAAATCATTGTCGTACCCTAACGTGTCCCCTCAACCGTCCCCATCCCCTAACCCTAACCCTAACCCTTACCCGAAACCTTACCGTAACCCGTCCCTTAATTCTAAACAGTACGCTAACACTAACCCATACCCTAACACGTACGCTCACCCTAAACCGTTGTCGTAACCTAACCTGTACCCTAAACCGTCCCTGTCCCCTAACCCTAACCCTACCCTTAACTCTAACCCTAACCCTTACCCGAAGCCTTACCCTAACCCGTCCCCTATTCCTAACCTGTACGCTAACACTAACCCATACCCTAACACGTACGCTAACCCTAAACCGTTGTCATACCCTAACCTGTCCCCTAAACCGTCCCCGTCCCCTAAACCTAACCTTAACCCTAACCCTAACCCTTACCCAAAGCCTTACCCTAACCCGTCCCCTAATCCTAACCCCTATGCTAACAATAACCCATACCCTAACACGTACGCTCACCCTAAACCATTGTCGAACCCTATCCTGTCCCCTAAACCGTCCCGATCCCCTAACCCTAACACTAACACTAACCCTATCCCTAACCCTTACCCGAAGCCTTACACTAACACGTCCCCTAATCCTAACCCGTACGCTAACACTAACCCGTACCCTAACACATACGCTCACCCTAAATCATTGTCGTACCCTAACCTGTCCCCTAAACCGTCCCTGTACCCTAACCCTAACCCTAACCCTAACCCTTACACGAAGCTTTACCCTAACCCGTCCCCTAATCCTAACCCGTACACTAACACTAACCCGTACCCTAACACGTAAGCTCACCCTAAACCGTGGTCGTACGCTAACCTGTCCCCTACACTCTCCCCATCCCCTAACCCTAACACTAACCCTAACCCTGACCCTTACCCGAAGACTTACCCTAACCCGTACCCTAATCCTAACCCGTACGCTAACACTAACCCGTACCCTAACACGTACGCTCACCCTAAACCATTGTCGTACCCTAACCTGTCCCCTAAACCGTCCCCGTACCCTAACCATAACCCTTACCCTAACCCCAACACTAAACTTTACCCGAAGCCTTACACTAAACCCTCCCCTAATCCTAAACCGCACGCAAACACTAACCCGTACCCTAACATGTACGCTCACCCTAAACCGTTGCCGTACCCTAACCTGTCCCCTAAACCTTCCCCGTCCCCTAAACCTAACCTTAACCCTAACCCTAACCCTTACCTGAAGCCTTACCCTAACCCGTCCCCTAATCCTAACCTGTACGCTAACACTAACCCGTACCGTACCACGTACGCTCACCCTTTACCGTTGTCGTACCCTAACCTGTCCCTTAAACTGTCCCTGTCCCCTAACTCTAACCCTAACCCTTACCCGAAGACTTACCCTAACCCGTCCCCTAATGCTAACCCGTATGTTAACACTAACCCGTACCCTAACACGTACGCTCACCCTAAACCGTTGTCTTACCTAACCCGTCCCCTAAACCGTCCCCGTCCCATAACCCTAACCCTAACCCTTACCCGAAGCCTTACCCTAACCGGTCCCCTAATCCTAACCCGTACACTAACACTAAACTGTACCCTAACATGTACACTCACCCTAAACCGTTGTCCTACCCTAACCTGACCCCTAAACCCTCCCCGTCCCCTAACCCTAACCCTAACCCTAACCCTAACCCTTACCCGAAGCCTTACCCTAACACGTCCCCTATTCCTAACCTGTACGCTAACACTAACCCATACCCTAACACGTACGCTAACCCTAAACCGTTGTCATACCCTAACCTGTCCCCTAAACCGTCCCCGTCCCCTAAACCTAACCTTAACCCTAACCCTAACCCTTACCCAAAGCCTTACCCTAACCCGTCCCCTAATCCTAACCCGTACGCTAACACTAACCCGTACCCTAACACGTACGCTCACCCTAAACCGTGGTCGTACCCTAACCTGTCCCCTACACTCTCCCCATCCCCTAACCCTAACCCTAACCCTAACCCTGACCCTTACCCGAAGACTTACCCTAACCCGTACCCTAATCCTAACCCGTACGCTAACACTAACCCGTACCCTAACACGTACGCTCACCCTAAACCGTTGTCGTACCCTAACCTGTCCCCTAAACCGTCCCCGTACCCTAACCATAACCCTTACCCTAACCCCAACACTAAACTTTACCCGAAGCCTTACCCTAAACCCTCCCCTAATCCTAACCCGCACGCAAACACTAACCCGTACCCTAACATGTACGCTCACCCTAAACCGTTGCCGTACCCTAACCTGTCCCCTAAACCTTCCCCGTCCCCTAAACCTAACCTTAACCCTAACCCTAACCCTTACCTGAAGCCTTACCCTAACCCGTCCCCTAATCCTAACCTGTACGCTAACACTAACCCGTACCGTACCACGTACGCTCACCCTTAACCGTTGTCGTACCCTAACCTGTCCCCTAAACTGTCCCTGTCCCCTAACTCTAACCCTAACCCTTACCCGAAGACTTACCCTAACCCGTCCCCTAATGCTAACCCGTATGTTAACACTAACCCGTACCCTAACACGTACGCTCACCCTAAACCGTTGTCTTACCTAACCCGTCCCCTAAACCATCCCCGTCCCATAACCCTAACCCTAACCCTTACCCGAAGCCTTACCCTAACCGGTCCCCTAATCCTAACCCGTACACTAACACTAACCTGTACCCTAACATGTACGCTCACCCTAAACCGTTGTCCTACCCTAACCTGTCCCCTAAACCCTCCCCGTCCCCTAACCCTAACCCTAACCCTAACCCTAACCCTTACCCGAAGCCTTACCCTAACACGTCCCCTATACCTAATCCGTACGCTAACACTAACCCGTACCCTAACACCTACGCTCACCCTAAACCGCTGTGGTATCCTAACCTTTTCCCTAAACCGTCCCCGTCCCATAATGCTAAACCTAAATCTTTACAGATGCCTGTCCCTAAACCGTCCCCAAATCCTAACCCATACGCTAACACTAAACTGTACCCTAACACGTAGGCTCACCCTAAATCGCTGTCGTACCCTAATCTGTACCCTAAACCGTCCCTTTCCCCAACCCTATCCCTCACCCTAACACTTATACGAAGCCTTACTCTAACCTGTCCCCTAATCCTAACCCAAATGCTAACACTGACCAGTACCCTAACATGTACGCTCACCCTAAAGCATTGTCGTACCCTAACCTGTACCCTAACACGTCCTCATCCACTAACCCTAACTCTAACACTTACCTGAAGCCTTACCCTAACACATCCCCTAATCCTAAACCGTGCGCTAACACTAACCCATACCCTAACTCGTACGATCACACTAAACCGTTGTTGTACACTAACCTGTACTCTAAACCTTCCCTGTCCCCTAACCCTAACCCTAATCCTTACCGGAAAAGTTACCCTAACCCGTCCCCTAATCCTAACCCGTATGCTAACATTTACACCTCCCCTAACTTGTATGCTCAATGAAAACCGTTGTCATACACTAACCTGTACCTAAACAGTCCCTGTCCCATAACCCTAACCCTAACCCTTATCCGAAGCCTTACCCTAACCCGTCACCTAAGCCTAACTGGTATGCTAACACTAACACATACCCTAACATGTACACTCACCCTAAACCATTGTCTTCCCCAAACCTGTACCTTAAATCGTCCCTGGCCCTGTCCCCTAACATTAACCATAACCCTAACCCTTACCCGAAGCCTTATCCTAACCCGTCCCCTAATCCTAATCCGTACGCCAACACTAACCCATACCCTTACACCTACGCTCACCTTAAATCGTTGTCGTACACTAAATTGTACCCTAAACCGTTCCCATTCCCTAACCTAATCCCTAACCCTAACCATAAACCTAATCATTACCCGAAGCCTTAGTCTAAACTGTCCCCTAATCCTAAACCGTATGCTAGCACTAACACATACCCTAACATGTACACTCAACCTAAACTGCTGTCGTATTCTAACCTATACCCTAAACCGTTCCCATCCCCTAACCCTAACCCTAACCCGACGTCTTACCCTATCCCTTCCACTAATCATGGACCATACACTAACACTAAACCTTACCCTAACATGTATTCTCACACTAACACATTGTGGTACCCTAACCTGTACCTTGAACCGTCTCCATCTCCTAACCCTAACCCTAACCCTAACCCTTACCCTAAGCCTTACCCTAACCAGTCCCCTAATTCTAACCCATATGCTAACACTAACCTGTGCCCTAACATGTATGCTCACCCTAAACTGTTGTCGTACCCTATCCTGTACCCTAAACCGTCCCTGTCCCTGTTCCCTAACACTAACACATACCCGAATCATGTCTCTAAACCTTACACTAATCCTAACCCTTATGGTAGCACTAACATGTACCCTAAAACATACGCTCACCCTAAACTTTTGTCATTCCCTAACCTGTATCCTAAATGGTCCCAGTCCCCTAACAATAACCCTAAACCTAAACCTAAACCTAACCCTTACGTGAAGCTTTACCCTAACCCGTCCCTTAATCCTAACCCGTACGCTAATACTAACCCATAACCTAACACGTACGCTCACCCTAAATCATTGTCATACCCTAACCTGTACCATAAATCGTCGTTGTCCCCAACCTCAAACCGTTTCCCGAAACCTTATACTAACCCTTCCCCTAATCCTAACCCGTAAACTAACACTAACATGTACCCTAACACTTACGCTCACCCTATACCGTTGTCGTACCTTAAATTGTACCCTAAACTGTCCCCATCCCCTAACCCTAACCCTAACCCGAACCCTTACCCAAAGCCTTACGCTAACCCATCGGTAATCCTAACCCGTACGCTATCACTAACCTGTATCCTAACATGTACACTCACACTAAACAATTGTCGTACCCTATCCTGTACCCTAAAACGTCCCCATCCCCTAAACCTAAACTTAAGCCTTAGCCGAAGCCTTACCCTAACACCTCCCGTAATCCTAACCCGTTTGCAAACACTAACCCATACCTTAACACGTGTAGTCAACCTAAACTGTTGTCATACACTAAACTGTACCCTAAACCGTCCCCGTCCCCCAACCCGAACCCTAAATCTTACCCTTACCCGAAGTCTTACCTTAACCCGTCCCATAATCCGAAACTGTACGCTAACGCTAACCCATACCCTATCACGTACACTCACCCTAAACCGTTGTCATACCCTAACCTGTAACAAAAACCGTCCCCATCCCCTAACCTTAACCCTAACTCTTATCCGAAACCTTACCCTAACACGTCCTCTAATCTTAACCCATACGCTAACACTAACCCATAGCCTAAAATGTACGCTCAACCAAAACTCTTGTTTTACCCTACACTGTACCCTAAACCGTCCCCATCCCCTAACCCTAACACTTTCCCTAAACCTTACAGTAACCCGTCCCCTAATCTAAACCCGTACGCTAACACTAACTCTTACTCTAACTGCTATGCTCACCCTAAACCTTTGTCTTACACTAACCTGTACCCTAAACCGTCCCTGTCTCCATCCCCTAACCCTAACCCTAACCCTACCCCTAACCCTTACCTGAAGCCTTACCCTAACCCATCCCCTAATCCTAAACTGTACGCTAACCCTAACCAATACCCTAACACATACGCAGACCCTAAACCATTGTCCTACCATGATCTGAACCGTAAACCATCCCTGTGCCCTAACCCTAACTCTAAACCTAACCCTTTCCCAAAGCATTACACTAACCCGTCCACTAATCCTAACCCATACACTAACATGAACCCATCCCCTAACATATATGTTCTACTTAA
This sequence comes from Phocoena phocoena, assembly GCF_963924675.1. Taxonomy (NCBI): domain Eukaryota; kingdom Metazoa; phylum Chordata; class Mammalia; order Artiodactyla; family Phocoenidae; genus Phocoena; species Phocoena phocoena. The sequence continues at coordinate 115,301 of NW_027077447.1, forward strand.
TTAGTTGTCGTACCCCAACCTGTATCCTAAACCTTCCCCATACCCTAACCCTAAACTTAACACTAACCCTTACCCGAAGCCTTACCCTAACACGTCATCTAACCCTAAACCGTACGCTAACACTAATACGTACCCTAACTGTTACGCTCACCCAAAAATGTTGTCGTACCTAACCTGTACACTAAACCATTCCCGTCCCCTAACCCAAATGCTAAAACTAACCCTTACACTAAACCTTACCCTAACCCTTCCCCTAACCCTAACCCGTACACTAACACTATCCCGTACTCTAATACATACGCTCACCCTAAACCTTACCCGTCCCCTGAGCCTAACCCTAAACCTAACCCTTACCCAAAGCCGAACCCTAACGCGTCCCCTATTCCTAACCAGTTCACTTACACTAAACCATACCCAAACACGTACGCTCCCCTAAACCATTGTCGTACCCTAACATGTACCCTAAACCATCCCCTTCCCCTAACCCTACCCCTAACACTTATGCGAAGACTTACCCTAACCCGTCCCCTATTCCTAGCCCATACGGTGACACTAACCATTACCGTAACACGTATGCTCACCCTAAACCGTTTTCATACCCTAACCTTTACCCGAATCCGTCCCTGTCCATTAACCCTAACCCTAAACCTTACGTGAAGCCTTACCTTAACCTGTCTCCTAATGTTAATCCATACACTAACACTAATCCGTACCCTCACACCTATGCTCACCCTAAATTGTTGTAGTAATATAACCTGTACCTTAAACCACCCCCATCCCCAAACCCTAACCCTAACCCCAACCCAGAGCACTTCCTCTTATGGTTCTTTACCTTAGGGAAATGAAATCAAAAAGACACATCTATGCCAAAGTTTGGGATGGCTCCTTTTACAAGAACCTCGTCTATGATACAAGTTAAATATCCCAGAAAGTGAAATTTGGATAAAGAATTAGTGGTACTTACCTACAACTGAATATCACTCAGCAATGAAATCTATGTCTTCAGGTCCAAAGCAACATAATGAGTGGATTCAGGTATGATGATTCTAAGTGAAATAAGTCACACAGAAAAAGAAACATCATAAGATGTCACTAATACACGGAACTTAATCTTGGCTACACATGAACTGAATTACAAAACAGAACAGGGTCTCAAATTTAGAAAACCTACTTATGCTTGCTTAATGGGAAAGGTGGGTTGGGCTGCTGCATAAAACCAGAGACTGAAATTAGCACACATACCGTTCCTAAAACAAATATGTAATAGAATAGACCTACTCCTTGCTCAACGAAATGGACTTGACACCCCATATTCAAGACCTAGGAATATACCTGACTAGTAAGAATCTAAAAACCTATGGATTTATATGTCCCCGTAAGAGAATCAAGCGTGTGTACAGCAGCATAAACGCAGCAGTGAAAATCATCTAAATCCCATTATCAATATAAATTTCAAGAAAAACCACAATAACAGAGAAATACAGAACAATTCTTAAATATTTCAATCAGGGCTAGTGATGCAACCTGGATTCAGCACATCTACACCTAGAGCTGGGTGAGACATAAGGCAGAACACTTGGGCTCATTGGTTTGTTGAGGTTCGGTGAGCAAAAGCAGACCCTTTGAAGTCATACTGCATGGTACCTATTCCATGAGTCCCAACTGTCCAGGTTAAATGGATTCTTCTTTCAGCTAAAAAATGCACGGGGAGCCCAGAATATTGTTCACTGTGTGATCTAGAAACGTTTTTAAAGGCATCTCAAATTTCATTCCCTTGTACTCGGGCTCGGCATTCCAGATGCTTTACTAACACTCACCCAACTAGGTGAGTCGGTCCTTTAACCTCCTGTTTGGCCCAGTTTGCAATTTCTGCGGAAGATGAACAGGAATAGGGAGAACCAATGAGAAAGTAGCTGTAGATGTTTGGAAGGGCAAATTTAAGTCTCATTTCCCAACAGGAAGATGAATTAACCAAATGCTCAGCATACACTGCCGGAACCAGATTAGGGTCTGAAGCTATCTTGCGGTTTTGCAGTCAGCTCACAAGAAAGCGAGTTGGAGAAAGGAGCTCAGGGGCACTGTAATTCACAAACCTGCACAGTTATAAGTGACAGCAATCATCCAAAATTATATTGAAGTAAGGCTGCGAAGAGGACTTGAAAGTGAGGCAGAATTGCAGGAAACCAAACTGGGAGGAAGACTGGAGTTGCATTTAAAACATAGGAAAACAGGCAGAACGAGGACAATGATGCACTTGGCCAAAAAGTGCGTATGCGTTTTTTCCTGAATATATATATTCAGGAAAAAACGCATACGCACTTTTTGGCCAACCAAGCAAGCCTGTAAAGGAAATCTGCACTACAATGAAATCTCACTGCCCCCCCGGGCAAAAGGGCCTTCTGAAAAAAGTGTAAAATCCAGAAAGGTAGGACAGGATATGGAGAACAGGGAGCCTTGTTATGCTGATTGGCAGGATGTAAATTGCCAGCAGCCACCCTGGAGAAGTGTATGGTGTTTCCTGAAACACGTAAGAAACAAAGCAACACAGCCTATGGTACTTCCACTTATGGTCCTATAGCTTACGGAAATTAAAATCAAAAACAGACAGCCACCCCAATATTTGGGACGGCTGTGTTCACAAGAAACTCGTCTACAGTATCAGGTAAATATCCCAGAAAGCAAAAAATGGATAAAGAAGTAGTGGCACGTACGTACAATGCAATATCACTCAGCAATGAAATCTGTGTCATCAGGCCCGTAGCGGCATAGTGAGTGGATGCAGGTACGGTGATTCTACGTGAACTGCGTCACACAGAAAAAGAAACATCATAAGATATCACTAATACACGGAATGTAAACTTGACTACACATGAACTGAATTACAAAACAGAACAGGGTCTCAAATTTAGAAAACCAACTAGTGCTTGCTTATGGGGAAAGGTGCCTTGGGGTGCTGCATAAAACCAGAGACTGAAATTAGCACAGATAACTTTCCATAAGCCAAATATGTAATAGACAAGACCTACTCCTTGCTCAACGAAATGGACCCAACACCACATATTCAACGCCTAGGAATATACCTGACTAGGAAGAATCTTAAAACCCATGGATATCTATGTCTCCGTAAGAGAATCAAACGTGTGTACAGCGGCTGAAACGCAGCAGTGAAAATCCGATAAATCCCATTATCAAAATAAATGTCGAAAACAAAACACAAAGACAGTGAAATAGAGAGCAATTCTTAAATAATTCACTCAGGGCATGTGATGCAACCGGGATTGACCACATCTACACCCAGAGCTGGTTGAGACATAAGGCTGGACACTTCAGGCTGATAACATTGGTGAGTTTCGGTGAGCAAATGCAGACCCTTTGAAGTCATACTGCATGGTACCTATTCCATGGGTCCCAACTCTTCAGGTTCAAGGGATTCTTCCTCCAGCTAAAACATGCATGGGAAACCCACAGTATGGTCCACCGTGTGATTGGGAAACGATTTAAAATGCATCTCAGTTTTCGTATCCTGGTCCTCGGTTTCACCATTCCAGATGCTTTACTAACACTCTCCCTGCTTGGAGAGTCAGTGCCTTTAACCTCCTGTTTGGCACAGCTTGCAATTTCTGTGCAAGATGAACAGGAATAGGGAGAACCAATGAGAGACTAGCTCTAGGTGTCTGCACGGACAAATGTAATGCTCATTACCCACCAGGAAGAGGAATTAACCAAAGGCTGAGTGTGCCCTGCCGGAAACAGATTAGGGCCTGAAGCAATCCTGCAGTTTTGTGCCCAGCTCACAAGAAAGCGAGTTGAAGAAAGGAGCTCAGGGGCACTGTAATTCACAAACCTGCAGAGTTATAAATGACACCTATCCTCCAAAAATATATTGAAGTAAGCCTGCGAAGGGGACTTGAAAGCGGGGCAGAATTTCAGGAAAACGATTGCAGGGGGTAGACTGGAATTGCCCTGAAAGCATAGGAAAAGAGGCAGAACGTCGACAATGATGCACTTGGCCAAAAAGGGCGTATGCGTTTTTTCCTGAATATATTCAGGAAAAAACGCATACGCCCTTTTTGGCCAACCAAGCAAGCCTGTAAAGGAAATCTGCACTACAATGAAGTCTCACTGCCCCCCGGGCAAGAGGGCCATCTGAAAAAAGTGTAAAATCCAGAAAGGTAGGACAGGATATGGAGAACAGGGAGCCTTGTTATGCTGATTGGCAGGATGTAAATTGCCAGCAGCCAGCCTGGAGAAGTGTATGGTGTTTCCTGAAACACGAAAGAAACAAAGCAACACAGCCTATGGCACTTCCACTTATGGTCCTATAGCTTACGGAAATTAAAATCAAAAACAGACAGCCACCCCAATATTTGAGACGGCTGTGTTCACAAGAAGCTCGTCTACAGTATCAGGTAAATATCCCAGAAAGCAAAAAATGGATAAAGAACTTGTGGCACGTACGTACAATGCAATATCACTCAGCAATGAAATCTGTGTCATCAGGCCCATAGCGGCATAGTGAGTGGATGCAGGTACGGTGATTCTACGTGAACTACGTCACACAGAAAAAGAAACATCATAAGATATCACGAATACACGGAATGTAAACTTGACTACACATGAACTGAATTACAAAACAGAACAGGGCCTCAAATTTAGAAAACCAACTAGTGCTTGCTTATGGGGAAAGGTGCCTTGGGGTGCTGCATAAAACCAGAGACTGAAATTAGCACAGATAACTTTCCATAAGCCCAATATGTAATAGACAAGACCTACTCCTTGCTCAACGAAATGGACCCAACACCACATATTCAACGTCTAGGAATATACCTGACTAGGAAGAATCTTAAAACCCATGGATATCTATGTCTCCGTAAGAGAATCAAGCGTGTGTACAGCGGCCGAAACGCAGCAGTGAAAATCCGATAAATCCCATTATCAAAATAAATTTCGAAAACAAAACACAAAGACAGTGAAATAGAGAGCAATTCTTAAATAATTCACTCAGGGCATGTGATGAAACCGGGATTGACCACATCTACACCCAGAGCTGGTTGAGACATAAGGCTGGACACTTCAGGCTGATAGCATTGGTGAGTTTCGGTGAGCAAATGCAGACCCTTTGAAGTCATACTGCATGGTACCTATTCCATGGGTCCCAACTCTCCAGGTTCAAGGCATTCTTCCTCCAGCTAAAATATGCATGGGAAACCCAGAGTATCGTCCACCGTGTGATTGGGAAACGATTTAAAATGCATCTCAGTTTTCGTATCCTGGTCCTCGGGTTCACCATTCCAGATGCTTTACTAAAACTCTCCCCACTTGGAGAGTCAGTGCCTTTAACCTCCTCTTTGGCACAGCTTGCAATTTCTGTGCAAGATGAACAGGAATAAGGAGAACCAATGAGAGACTAGCTGTAGGTGTCTGCACGGGCAAATGTAACGCTCATTTCCCACCAGGAAGAGGAATTAACCAAAGGCTCAGTGTGCCCTGCCGGGAACAGATTAGGGCCTGAAGAAATCCTGTGGTTTTGTGCCCAGCTCACAAGAAAGCGAGTTGAAGAAAGGAGCTCAGGGGCACTGTAATTCACAAACCTGCAGAGTTATAAATGACAGCTATCCTCCAAAAATATATTGAAGTAAGCCTGCGAAGGGGACTTGAAAGCGGGGCAGAATTTCAGGAAAACGATTGCAGGGGGTAGACTGGAATTTCCCTGAAAGCATAGGGAAAGAGGCAGAACGTCGACAATGATGCACTTGGCCAAAAAGAGCGTATGCGTTTTTTCCTGAATATATTCAGGAAAAAAGGCATATGCCCTTTTTGGCCAACCAAGCAAGCCTGTAAAGGAAATCTGCACTACAATGAAGTCTCACTGCCCCCTGGGCAAAAGGGCCATGTGAAAAAATGTAAAATCCAGTAAGGTAGGACAGGATATGGAGAACAGGGTGCCTTGTTATGCTGATTGGCAGGATGTAAATTGCCAACAGCCACCCTGGAAAAGTGTATGGTGTTTCCGGAAACCCATAATAAACAAAGCAACACAGCCTATGGCACTTCCAATTATGGTCCCAAAGATTACGGAAATTAAAATGAAAAACAAACAGCCACCCCAATGTTTGGGACGGCTGTGTTGACAAGAAGCTCGTCTACAGTACCAGGTAAATATCCCAGAAAGCAAAAAATGGATAAAGAAGTTGTGGCACGAACGTGCAATGCAATATCACTCAGCAATGAAATCTGTGTCATCAGGCCCGTAGCGGCATAGTGAGTGGATGCAGGTACGGTGATTCTACGTGAACTACGTCACACAGAAAAAGAAACATCATAAGATATCACTAATACACGGAATGTAAAGTTGACTACACATGAACTGAATTACAAAACAGAACAGGGTCTCAAATTTAGAAAACCAACTAGTGCTTGCTTATGGGGAAAGGTGCCTTGGGGTGCTGCATAAAACCAGAGCCTGAAATTAGCACAGGTAACATTCCATAAGCCAAATATGTAATAGACAAGACCTACTCCTTGCTCAACGAAATGGACTCAACACCACCTATTCAACGCCTAGGAATATACCTGATTAGGAAGAATCTTAAAACCCATGGATTTATATGTCTCCGTAAGAGAATCAAGTGTGTGTACAGCGGCATAAATGCAGCAGTGAAAATCCGATAAATCCCATTATGAAAATAAATTTCGAAAACCAAACACAAAGACAGTGAAATAGAGAGCAATTCTTAAATAATTCACTCAGGGCATGTGATGCAATCGGGATTCAACACATCTACACCCAGAGCTGGTTGAGACATAAGGCTGGACACTTCAGGCTTATAGCATTGGTGAGTTTCGGTGAGCAAATGCAGACCCTTTGAAGTCATACTGCATGGTACTCATTCCATGGGTCCCAACTCTCCAGGTTCAAGGGATTCTTCCTCCAGCTAAAACATGCATGGGAAACCCAGAGTATCGTCCACCGTGTGATTGGGAAACGATTTAAAATGCATCTCAGTTTTCGTATCCTGGTCCTCGGGTTCACCATTCCAGATGCTTTACTAACACTCTCCCCGCTTGGAGAGTCAGTGCCTTTAACCTCCTCTTTGGCACAGCTTGCAATTTCTGTGCAAGATGAACAGGAATAGGGAGAACCAATGAGAGACTAGCTCTAGGTGTCTGCACGGACAAATGTAATGCTCATTACCCACCAGGAAGAGGAATTAACCAAAGGCTGAGTGTGCCCTGCCGGAAACAGATTAGGGCCTGAAGCAATCCTGCGGTTTTGTGCCCAGCTCACAAGAAAGCGAGTTGAAGAAAGGAGCTCAGGGGCACTGTAATTCACAAACCTGCAGAGTTATAAATGACAGCTATCCTCCAAAAATATATTGAAGTAAGCCTGCGAAGGGGACTTGAAAGCGGGGCAGAATTTCAGGAAAACGATTGCAGGGGGTAGACTGGAATTGCCCTGAAAGCATAGGAAAAGAGGCACAACGTCGACAATGATGCACTTGGCCAAAAACGGCGTATGCGTTTTTTCCTGAATATATTCAGGAAAAAACGCATACGCGCTTTTTGGCCAACCAAGCAAGCCTGTAAAGGAATTCTGCACTACAATGAAGTCTCACTGCCCCCCGGGCAAAAGGGCCATCTGAAAAAAGTGTAAAATCCAGAAAGGTAGGACAGGATATGGAGAACAGGGAGCCTTGTTATGCTGATTGGCAGGATGTAAATTGCCAACAGCCACCCTGGAGAAGTGTATGGTGTTTCCTGAAACACGTAAGAAAAAAAGCAACACAGCCTATGGCACTTCCACTTATGGTCCTATAGCTTACGGAAATTAAAATCAAAAACAGACAGCCACCCCAATATTTGGGACGGCTGTGTTCACAAGAAGCTCGTCTACAGTATCAGGTAAATATCCCAGAAAGCAAAAAATGGATAAAGAAGTTGTGGCACGTACGTACAATGCAATATCACTCAGCAATGAAATCTGTGTCATCAGGCCCGTAGCGGCATAGTGAGTGGATGCAGGTACGGTGATTCTACGTGAACTACGTCACACAGAAAAAGAAACATCATAAGATATCACTAATACACGGAATGTAAACTTGACTACACATGAACTGAATTACAAAACAGAACAGGGTCTCAAATTTAGAAAACCAACTAGTGCTTGCTTATGGGGAAAGGTGCCTTGGGGTACTGCATAAAACCAGAGACTGAAATTAGCACAGATAACTTTCCATAAGCCAAATATGTAATAGACAAGACCTACTCCTTGCTCAACGAAATGGACCCAACTCCACATATTCAACGCCTAGGAATATACCTGACTAGGAAGAATCTTAAAACCCATGGATATATATGTCTCCTTAAGAGAATCAAGCGTGTGTACAGCGGCTGAAACGCAGCAGTGAAAATCCGATAAATCCCATTATCAAAATAAATGTCGAAAACAAAACACAAAGACAGTGAAATAGAGAGCAAATCTTAAATAATTCACTCAGGGCATGTGATGCAACCGGGATTGACCACATCTACACCCAGAGCTGGTTGAGACATAAGGCTGGACACTTCAGGCTGATAACATTGGTGAGTTTCGGTGAGCAAATGCAGACCCTTTGAAGTCATACTGCATGGTACCTATTCCATGGGTCCCAACTCTTCAGGTTCAAGGGATTCTTCCTCCAGCTAAAACATGCATGGGAAACCCACAGTATGGTCCACCGTGTGATTGGGAAACGATTTAAAATGCATCTCAGTTTTCGTATCCTGGTCCTCGGTTTCACCATTCCAGATGCTTTACTAACACTCTCCCTGCTTGGAGAGTCAGTGCCTTTAACCTCCTGTTTGGCACAGCTTGCAATTTCTGTGCAAGATGAACAGGAATAGGGAGAACCAATGAGAGACTAGCTCTAGGTGTCTGCACGGACAAATGTAATGCTCATTACCCACCAGGAAGAGGAATTAACCAAAGGCTGAGTGTGCCCTGCCGGAAACAGATTAGGGCCTGAAGCAATCCTGCAGTTTTGTGCCCAGCTCACAAGAAAGCGAGTTGAAGAAAGGAGCTCAGGGGCACTGTAATTCACAAACCTGCAGAGTTATAAATGACACCTATCCTCCAAAAATATATTGAAGTAAGCCTGCGAAGGGGACTTGAAAGCGGGGCAGAATTTCAGGAAAACGATTGCAGGGGGTAGACTGGAATTGCCCTGAAAGCATAGGAAAAGAGGCACAACGTCGACAATGATACACTTGGCCAAAAACGGCGTATGCGTTTTTTCCTGAATATATTCAGGAAAAAACGCATACGCCCTTTTTGGCCAACCAAGCAAGCCTGTAAAGGAATTCTGCACTACAATGAAGTCTCACTGCCCCCTGGGCAAAAGGGCCATCTGAAAAAAGTGTAAAATCCAGAAAGGTAGGATAGGATATGGAGAACAGGGAGCCTTGTTATGCTGATTGGCAGGATGTAAATTGCCAGCAGCCACCCTGGAGAAGTGTATGGTGTTTCCTGAAACACGTAAGAAAAAAAGCAACACAGCCTATGGCACTTCCACTTATGGTCCTATAGCTTACGGAAATTAAAATCAAAAACAGACAGCCACCCCAATATTTGGGACGGTTGTGTTCACAAGAAGCTCGTCTACAGTATCAGGTAAATATCCCAGAAAGCAAAAAATGGATAAAGAAGTTGTGGCACGTACGTACAATGCAATATCACTCAGCAATGAAATCTGTGTCATCAGGCCCGTAGCGGCATAGTGAGTGGATGCAGGTACGGTGATTCTACGTGAACTACGTCACACAGAAAAAGAAACATCATAAGATATCACTAATACACGGAATGTAAACTTGACTACACATGAACTGAATTACAAAACAGAACAGGGTCTCAAATTTAGAAAACCAACTAGTGCTTGCTTATGGGGAAAGCTGCATTGGGGTGCTGCATAAAACCAGAGACTGAAATTAGCACAGATAACTTTCCATAAGCCAAATATGTAATAGACAAGACCTACTCCTTGCTCAACGAAATGGACCCAACACCACATATTCAACGCCTAGGAATATACCTGACTAGGAAGAATCTTAAAACCCATGGATATCTATGTCTCCGTAAGAGAATCAAGCGTGTGTACAGCGGCCGAAACGCAGCAGTGAAAATCCGATAAATCCCATTATCAAAATAAATTTCGAAAACAAAACACAAAGACAGTGAAATAGAGAGCAATTCTTAAATAATTCACTCAGGGCATGTGATGAAACCGGGATTGACCACATCTACACCCAGAGCTGGTTGAGACATAAGGCTGGACACTTCAGGCTGATAGCATTGGTGAGTTTCGGTGAGCAAATGCAGACCCTTTGAAGTCATACTGCATGGTACCTATTCCATGGGTCCCAACTCTCCAGGTTCAAGGCATTCTTCCTCCAGCTAAAATATGCATGGGAAACCCAGAGTATCGTCCACCGTGTGATTGGGAAACGATTTAAAATGCATCTCAGTTTTCGTATCCTGGTCCTCGGGTTCACCATTCCAGATGCTTTACTAAAACTCTCCCCACTTGGAGAGTCAGTGCCTTTAACCTCCTCTTTGGCACAGCTTGCAATTTCTGTGCAAGATGAACAGGAATAAGGAGAACCAATGAGAGACTAGCTGTAGGTGTCTGCACGGGCAAATGTAACGCTCATTTCCCACCAGGAAGAGGTATTAACCAAAGGCTCAGTGTGCCCTGCCGGGAACAGATTAGGGCCTGAAGAAATCCTGCGGTTTTGTGCCCAGCTCACAAGAAAGCGAGTTGAAGAAAGGAGCTCAGGGGCACTGTAATTCACAAACCTGCAGAGTTATAAATGACAGCTATCCTCCAAAAATATATTGAAGTAAGCCTGCGAAGGGGACTTGAAAGCGGGGCAGAATTTCAGGAAAACGATTGCAGGGGGTAGACAGGAATTTCCCTGAAAGCATAGGAAAAGAGGCAGAACGTCGACAATGATGCACTTGGCCAAAAAGGGCGTATGCGTTTTTTCCTGAATATATTCAGGAAAAAACGCATACGCCCTTTTTGGCCAACCAAGCAAGCCTGTAAAGGAAATCTGCACTACAATGAAGTCTCACTGCCCCCTGGGCAAAAGGGCCATGTGAAAAAATGTAAAATCCAGTAAGGTAGGACAGGATATGGAGAACAGGGAGCCTTGTTATGCTGATTGGCAGGATGTAAATTGCCAACAGCCACCCTGGAAAACTGTATGGTGTTTCCGGAAACCCATAATAAACAAAGCAACACAGCCTATGGCACTTCCAATTATGGTCCCAAAGATTACGGAAATTAAAATGAAAAACAAACAGCCACCCCAATGTTTGGGACGGCTGTGTTCACAAGAAGCTCGTCTACAGTACCAGGTAAATATCCCAGAAAGCAAAAAATGGATAAAGAAGTTGTGGCACGTACGTGCAATGCAATATCACTCAGCAATGAAATCTGTGTCATCAGGCCCGTAGCGGCATAGTGAGTGGATGCAGGTACGGTGATTCTACGTGAACTACGTCACACAGAAAAAGAAACATCATAAGATATCACTAATACACGGAATGTAAAGTTGACTACACATGAACTGAATTACAAAACAGAACAGGGTCTCAAATTTAGAAAACCAACTAGTGCTTGCTTATGGGGAAAGGTGCCTTGGGGTGCTGCATAAAACCAGAGCCTGAAATTAGCACAGATAACATTCCATAAGCCAAATATGTAATAGACAAGACCTACTCCTTGCTCAACGAAATGGACTCAACACCACCTATTCAACGCCTAGGAATATACCTGATTAGGAAGAATCTTAAAACCCATGGATTTATATGTCTCCGTAAGAGAATCAAGTGTGTGTACAGCGGCATAAATGCAGCAGTGAAAATCCGATAAATCCCATTATGAAAATAAATTTCGAAAACCAAACACAAAGACAGTGAAATAGAGAGCAATTCTTAAATAATTCACTCAGGGCATGTGATGCAATCGGGATTCAACACATCTACACCCAGAGCTGGTTGAGACATAAGGCTGGACACTTCAGGCTGATAACATTGGTGAGTTTCGGTGAGCAAATGCAGACCCTTTGAAGTCATACTGCATGGTACCTATTCCATGGGTCCCAACTCTTCAGGTTCAAGGGATTCTTCCTCCAGCTAAAACATGCATGGGAAACCCACAGTATGGTCCACCGTGTGATTGGGAAACGATTTAAAATGCATCTCAGTTTTCGTATCCTGGTCCTCGGTTTCACCATTCCAGATGCTTTACTAACACTCTCCCTGCTTGGAGAGTCAGTGCCTTTAACCTCCTGTTTGGCACAGCTTGCAATTTCTGTGCAAGATGAACAGGAATAGGGAGAACCAATGAGAGACTAGCTCTAGGTGTCTGCACGGACAAATGTAATGCTCATTACCCACCAGGAAGAGGAATTAACCAAAGGCTGAGTGTGCCCTGCCGGAAACAGATTAGGGCCTGAAGCAATCCTGCAGTTTTGTGCCCAGCTCACAAGAAAGCGAGTTGAAGAAAGGAGCTCAGGGGCACTGTAATTCACAAACCTGCAGAGTTATAAATGACAGCTATCCTCCAAAAATATATTGAAGTAAGCCTGCGAAGGGGACTTGAAAGCGGGGCAGAATTTCAGGAAAACGATTGCAGGGGGTAGACAGGAATTGCCCTGAAAGCATAGGAAAAGAGGCAGAACGTCGACAATGATGCACTTGGCCAAAAAGGGCGTATGCGTTTTTTCCTGAATATATTCAGGAAATAACGCATACGCCCTTTTTGGCCAACCAAGCAAGCCTGTAAAGGAAATCTGAACTACAATGAAATCTCACTGCCCCCCCGGGCAAAAGGGCCATCTGAAAAAAGTTTAAAATCCAGAAAGGTAGGACAGGATATGCAGAACAGGGAGCCTTGTTATGCTGATTGGCAGGATGTAAATTGCCAGCAGCCACCCTGGAGAAGTGTATGGTGTTTCCTGAAACACGTAAGAAACAAAGCAACACAGCCTATGGCACTTCCACTTATGGTCCTATAGCTTACGGAAATTAAAATCAAAAACAGACAGCCACCCCAATATTTGGGACGGCTGTGTTCACAAGAAGCGCGTCTACAGTATCAGGTAAATATCCCAGAAAGCAAAAAATGGATAAAGAAGTTGTGGCACGTACGTGCAATGCAGTATCACTCAGCAATGAAATCTGTGTCATCAGGCCCGTAGCGGCATAGTGAGTGGATGCAGGTACGGTGATTCTACGTGAACTACGTCACACAGAAAAAGAAACATCATAAGATATCACTAATACACGGAATGTAAACTTGACTACACATGAACTGAATTACAAAACAGAACAGGGTCTCAAATTTAGAAAATCAACTAGGGCTTGCTTATGGGAAAAGGTGCCTTGGGGTGCTGCATAAAACCAGAGACTTAAATTAGCACAGATAACTTTCCATAAGCCAAATATGTAATAGACAAGACCTACTCCTTGCTCAATGAAATGGACCCAACACCACATATTCAATGCCTAGGAATATACCTGACTAGGAAAAATCTTAAAACCCATGGATATATATGTCTCTGTAAGAGAATCAAGCGTGTGTACAGCGGCCGAAACGCAGCAGTGAAAATCCGATAAATCCCATTATCAAAATAAATTTCGAAAACAAAACACAAAGACAGTGAAATAGAGAGCAATTCTTAAAGAATTCACTCAGGGCATGTGATGAAACCGGGATTGACCACATCTACACCCAGAGCTGGTTGAGACATAAGGCTGGACACTTCAGGCTGATAGCATTGGTGAGTTTCGGTGAGCAAATGCAGACCCTTTGAAGTCATACTGCATGGTACCTATTCCATGGGTCCCAACTCTCCAGGTTCAAGGGATTCTTCCTCCAGCTAAAACATGCATGGGAAACCCAGAGTATCGTCCACCGTGTGATTGGGAAACGATTTAAAATGCATCTCAGTTTTCGTATCCTTGTCCTTGTGTTCACCATTCCAGATGCTTTACTAACACTCTCCCCGCTTGGAGAGTCAGTGCCTTTAACCTCCTGTTTGGCACAGCTTGCAATTTCTGTGCAAGATGTACAGGAATAGGGAGAACCAATGAGAGACTAGCTGTAGGTGTCTGCACAGGCAAATGTAACGCTCATTGCCCACCAGGAAGAGGAATTTAAAAAAGGCTCAGGGTGCCCTGCCGGAAACAGATTAGGGCCTGAAGCAATCCTGCGGTTTTGTGCCCAGCTCACAAGAAAGCAAGTTGAGGAAAGGAGCTCAGGGGCACTGTAATTCACAAACCTGCAGAATTATAAATGACAGCTATCCTCCAAAAATATATTGAAGTAAGCCTGCGAAGGGGACTTGAAAGCGGGGCAGAATTTCAGGAAAACGATTGCAGGGGGTAGACTGGAATTGCCCTGAAAGCATAGGAAAAGAGGCACAATGTCGACAATGATGCACTTGGCCAAAAAGGGCGTATGCGTTTTTTCCTGAATATATTCAGGAAAAAACGCATACGCCCTTTTTGGCCAACCAAGCAAGCCTGTAAAGGAAATCTGCACTACAATGAAGTCTCACTGCCCCCCGGGCAAAAGGGCCATCTGAAAAAAGTGTATAATCCAGAAAGGTAGGACAGGATATGGAGAACAGGGTGCCTTGTTATGCTCATTGGCAGGATGTAAATTGCCAGCAGCCACCCTGGATAAGTGTATGGTGTTTCCTGAAACACGTAAGAAACAAAGCAACACAGCCTATGGCACTTCCACTTATGGTCCTAAAGCTTAAGGAAATTAAAATCAAAAACAGAGAGCCACCCCAATATTTGGGACGGCTGTGTTCACAAGAAGCTCGTCTACAGTATCAGGAAAATATCCCAGGAAGCAAAAAATGGATAAAGAAGTTGTGGCACGTAGGTACAATGCAATAACACTCAGCAATGAATCTGTGTCATCAGGCCCGTAGCGGCATAGTGAGTGGATGCAGGTACGGTGATTCTACGTGAACTACGTCACACAGAAAAAGAAACATCATAAGATATCACTAATACACGGAATGTAAACTTGACTACACATGAACTGAATTACAAAACAGAACAGGGTCTCAAATTTAGAAAACCAAATAGTGCTTGCTTATGGGGAAAGGTGCCTTGGGGTGCTGCATAAAACCAGAGACTGAAATTAGCACAGATAACATTCCATAAGCCAAATATGTAATAGACAAGACCTACTCCTTGCTCATCGAAATGGACTCAACACCACATACTCAACGCCTAGGAATATACCTGACTAGGAAGAATCTTAAAACCCATGGATATATATGTCTCCGTAAGAGAATCAAGCGTGTGTACAGCGGCCGAAACGCAGCAGTGAAAATCCGATAAATCCCATTATCAAAATAAATTTCGAAAACAAAACACAAAGACAGTGAAATAGAGAGCAATTCTTAAATAATTCACTCAGGGCATGTGATGCAACCGGGATTTAACACTTCTACACCCAGAGCTGGTTGAGACATAAGGCTGGACACTTCAGGCTGATAGCATTGGTGAGTTTCGGTGAGCAAATGCAGACCCTTTGAAGTCATACTGCCTGGTACTCATTCCATGGTTCCCAACTCTCCAGGTTCAAGGGATTCTTCCTCCAGCTAAAACATGCATGGGAAACCCAGAGTATCGTCCACCGTGTGATTGGGAAACGATTTAAAATGCCTCTCAGTTTTCGTATCCTGGTCCTCGGGTTCACCATTCCAGATTCTTTACTAACACTCTCCCTGCTTGGAGAGTCAGTGCCTTTAACCTCCTCTTTGGCACAGCTTGCAATTTCTGTGCAAGATGAACAGGAATAGGGAGAACCAATGAGAGACTAGCTGTAGGTGTCTGCACGGTCAAATATAACGCTCATTTCCCACCAGGAAGAGGAATTAACCAAAGGGTCAGCATGCCCTGCCGGAAACAGATTAGGGCCTGAAGCAATCCGGCGGTTTTGTGCCCAGCTCACAAGAAAGCGAGTTGAAGAAAGGAGCTCAGGGGCACTGTAATTCACAAACCTGCAGAGTTATAAATGACAGCTATCCTCCAAAAATATATTGAAGTAAGCCTGCGAAGGGGACTTGAAAGCGGGGCAGAATTTCAGGAAAACGATTGCAGGGGGTAGACTGGAATTGCCCTGAAAGCATAGGAAAAGAGGCAGAACGTCGACAATGATGCACTTGGCCAAAAAGGGCGTATGCGTTTTTTCCTGAATATATTCAGGAAAAAACGCATACGCCCTTTTTGGCCAACCAAGCAAGCCTGTAAAGGAAATCTGCACTACAATGAAGTCTCACTGCCCCCCGGGCAAAAGGGCCATCTGATAAAAGTGTTAAATCCAGAAAGGTAGGACAGGATATGGAGAACAGGGAGCCTTGTTATGCTGATTGGCAGGATGTAAATTGCCAACAGCCACCCTGGAGAAGTGTATGGTGTTTCCTGAAACACGTAAGAAATAAAGCAACACAGCCTATGGCAATTGCACTTATGGTCCTATGCCTTAGGGAAATTAAAATCAAAAACAGAGAGCCACCCCAAAGTTTGGGACGGCTGTGTTCCCAAGAAGCTCGTCTACAGTACCAGGTAAATATCCCAGAAAGCAAAAAATGGATAAAGAAGTTGTGGCACGTACGTGCAATGCAGTAGCACTCAGCAATGAAATCTGTGTCATCAGGCCCGTAGCGGCATAGTGAGTGGATGCAGGTACGGTGATTCTACGTGAACTACGTCACACAGAAAAAGAAACATCATAAGATATGACTAATACACGGAATGTAAACTTGACTACACATGAACTGAATTACAAAACAGAACAGGGTCTCAAATTTAGAAAACCAACTAGTGCTTGCTTATGGGGAAAGGTGCCTTGGGGTGCTGCATAAAACCAGAGACTGAAATTAGCACAGATAACATTCCATAAGCCAAATATGTAATAGACAAGACCTACTCCTTGCTCAACGAAATGGACTCAACACCACATATTCAACGCCTAGGAATATACCTGACTAGGAAGAATCTTAAAACCCATGGATATATATGTCTCCGTAAGAGAATCAAGCATGTGTACAGTGGCCGAATCGCAGCAGTGAAAATCCGATAAATCCCATTATCAAAATAAATTTCGAAAACAAAACACAAAGACAGTGAAATAGAGAGCAATTCTTAAATAATTCACTCAGGGCATGGGATGCAACCGGGATTGACCACATCTACACCCAGAGCTGGTTGAGACATAAGGCTGGACACTTCAGGTTGATAGCATTGGTGAGTTTCGCTGAGCAAATACAGACCCTTTGAAGTCATACTGCATGGTACCTATTCCAAGGGTCCCAACTCTTCAGGTTCAAGGGATTCTTCCTCCAGCTAAAACATGCATGGGAAACCCACATTATGGTCCACCATGTGATTGGGAAACGATTTAAAATGCATCTCAGTTTTCGTATCCTGGTCCTCGGGTTCACCATTCCAGATTCTTTACTAACACTCTCCCTGCTTGGAGAGTCAGTGCCTTTAACCTCCTGTTTGGCACAGCTTGCAATTTCTGTGCAAGATGTACAGGAATAGGGAGAACCAATGAGAGACTAGCTGTAGGTGTCTGCACGGGCAAATGTAACGCTCATTTCCCACCAGGAAGAGGAATTAACCAAAGGCTCAGCATGCCCTGCCGTAAAGAGATTAGGGCCTGAAGCAATCCTGCGGTTTTGTGCCCAGCTCACAAGAAAGCGAGTTGAAGAAAGGAGCTCAGGGGCACTGTAATTCACAAACCTGCAGAGTTATAAATGACAGCTATCCTCCAAAAATATATTGAAGTAAGCCTGCGAAGGGGACTTGAAAGCGGGGCAGAATTTCAGGAAAACCATTGCAGGGGGTAGACAGGAATTGCCCTGAAAGCATAGGAAAAGAGGCAGAACGTCGACAATGATGCACTTGGCCAAAAAGGGCGTATGCGTTTTTTCCTGAATATATTCAGGAAAAAACGCATGCGCACTTTTTGGCCAACCAAGCAAGCCTGTAAAGGAAATCTGCACTACAATGAAGTCTCACTGCCCCCCGGCAAAAGGGCCATCTGAAAAAATTGTAAAATCCAGAAAGTTAGGACAGGATATGGAGAACAGGGAGCCTTGTTATGCTGATTGGCAGGATGTAAATTGCCAACAGCCACCCTGGAGAAGTGTATGGTTTTTCCTGAAACACGTAAGAAATAAAGCAACACAGCCTATGGCAATTGCACTTATGGTCCTATTCCTTAGGGAAATTAAAATCAAAAACAGAGAGCCACCCCAAAGTTTGGGACGGCTGTGTTCCCAAGGAGCTCGTCTACAGTACCAGGTAAATATCCCAGAAAGCAAAAAACGGATAAAGAAGTTGTGGCACGTACGTGCAATGCAGTAGCACTCAGCAATGAAATCTGTGTCATCAGGCCCGTAGCGGCATAGTGAGTGGATGCAGGTACGGTGATTCTACGTGAACTACGTCACACAGAAAAAGAAACATCATAAGATATCACTAATACACGGAATGTAAACTTGACTACACATGAACTGAATTACAAAACAGAACAGGGCCTCAAATTTAGAAAACCAACTAGTGCTTGCTTATGGGGAAAGGTGCCTTGGGGTGCTGCATAAAACCAGAGACTGAAATTAGCACAGATAACTTTCCATAAGCCCAATATGTAATAGACAAGACCTACTCCTTGCTCAACGAAATGGACCCAACACCACATATTCAACGTCTAGGAATATACCTGACTAGGAAGAATCTTAAAACCCATGGATATCTATGTCTCCGTAAGAGAATCAAGCGTGTGTACAGCGGCCGAAACGCAGCAGTGAAAATCCGATAAATCCCATTATCAAAATAAATTTCGAAAACAAAACACAAAGACAGTGAAATAGAGAGCAATTCTTAAATAATTCACTCAGGGCATGTGATGAAACCGGGATTGACCACATCTACACCCAGAGCTGGTTGAGACATAAGGCTGGACACTTCAGGCTGATAGCATTGGTGAGTTTCGGTGAGCAAATGCAGACCCTTTGAAGTCATACTGCATGGTACCTATTCCATGGGTCCCAACTCTCCAGGTTCAAGGCATTCTTCCTCCAGCTAAAATATGCATGGGAAACCCAGAGTATCGTCCACCGTGTGATTGGGAAACGATTTAAAATGCATCTCAGTTTTCGTATCCTGGTCCTCGGGTTCACCATTCCAGAATCTTTACTAACCCTCTCCCCGCTTGGAGAATCAGTGCCTTTAACCTCCTCTTTGGCACAGTTTGCAATTTCTGTGCAAGATGAACGGGAATAGGAGAAGCAATGAGAGACTAGATATAGGTGTCTGCACGGGCAAATGTAACGCTCATTTCCCACCAGGAAGAGGAATTAACCAAAGGCTCAGCATGCCCTGCCTGAAACAGATTAGGGCCTGAAGCAATCCTGCGGTTTTGGGCTCAGCTCACAAGAAAGCGAGTTGAAGAAAGGAGCTCAGGGGCACTGTAATTCACAAACCTGCAGAGTTATAAATGACAGCTATCCTCCAAAAATATATTGAAGTAAGCCTGCGAAGGGGACTTGAAAGCGGGGCAGAATATCAGGAAAACGATTCCAGGGGGTAGACTGGAATTTCCCTGAAAGCATAGGAAAAGAGGCACAACGTCGACAATGATGCACTTGGCCAAAAAGGGCGTATGCGTTTTTTCCTGAATATATTCAGGAAAAAACGCATACGCCCTTTTTGGCCAACCAAGCAAGCCTGTAAAGGAAATCTGCACTACAATGAAGTCTCACTGCCCCCCGGGCAAAAGGGCCATCTGAAAAAAGTGTAAAATCCAGAAAGGTAGGACAGGATATGGAGAACAGGGAGCCTTGTTATGCTGATTGGCAGGATGTAAATTGTGAACAGCCACCCTGGAGAAGTGTATGGTGTTTCCTGAAACACGTAAGAAATAAAGCAACACAGCCTATGGCAATTGCACTTATGGTCCTATTGCTTAGGGAAATTAAAATCAAAAACAGAGAGCCACCCCAAAGTTTGGGACGGCTGTGTTCCCAAGAAGCTCGTCTACAGTACCAGGTAAATATCCCAGAAAGCAAAAAATGTATAAAGAAGTTGTGGCACGTACGTGCAATGCAATATCTCTCAGCAATGAAATCTGTGTCATCAGGCCCGTAGCGGCATAGTGAGTGGATGCAGGTACGGTGATTCTACGTGAACTACGTCACACAGAAAAAGAAACATCATAAGATATCACTAATACACGGAATGTAAACTTGACTACACATGAACTGAATTACAAAACAGAACAGGGTCTCAAATTTAGAAAACCAACTAGTGCTTGCTTATGGGTAAAGGTGCGTTGGGGTGCTGCATAAAACCAGAGACTGAAATTAGCACAGACAACTTTGCATAAGCCAAATATATTATAGACAAGACCTACTCCTTGCTCCACGAAATGGACTCAACACCACATATTCAACGCCTAGGAATATACCTGACTAGGAAGAATCTTAAAACCCATGGATATATATGTCTCCGTAAGAGAATCAAGCGTGTGTACTGCGGCCGAAACGCAGCAGTGAAAATCCGATAAATCCCATTATCAAAATAAATTTCGAAAACAAAACACAAAGACAGTGAAATAGAGAGCAAGTCTTAAATAATTCACTCAGGGCATGTGATGCAACCGGGATTGACCACATCTACACCCAGAGCTGGTTGAGACATAAGGCTGGACACTTCAGGCTGATAGCATTGGTGAGTTTCGGTGAGCAATGCAGACCCTTTGAAGTCATACTGCATGGTACCCATTCCATGGGTCCCAACTCTCCAGGTTCAAGGGATTCTTCCTCCAGCTAAACCATGCATGGATAACCCAGAGTATCGTCCACCGTGTGATTGGGAAACGATTTAAAATGCATCTCAGTTTTCGTATCCTTGTCCTCGGGTTCACCATTCCAGATGCTTTACTAACACTCTCCCCGCTTGGAGAGTCAGTGCCTTTAACCTCCTCTTTGGCACAGCTTGCAATTTCTGTGCAAGATGAACAGGAATAGGGAGAACCAATGACAGACTAGCTGTAGGTGTCTGCACGGGCAAATGTAACGCTCATTTCCCACCAGGAAGAGGAATTAAACAAAGGCTCAGTGTGCCCTGCTGGAAACAGATTAGGGCCTGAAGCAATCCTGCGGTTTTGTGCCCAGCTCACAAGAAAGCGAGTTGAAGAAAGGAGCTCAGGGGCACTGTAATTCACAAACCTGCAGAGTTATAAATGACAGCTATCCTCCAAAAATATATTGAAGTAAGCCTGCGAAGGGGACTTGAAAGCGGGGCAGAATATCAGGAAAACGATTCCAGGGGGTAGACTGGAATTGCCCTGAAAGCATAGGAAAAGAGGCAGAACGTCGACAATGATGCACTTGGCCAAAAAGGGCGTATGCGTTTTTTCCTGAATATATTCAGGAAAAAACGCATA
The DNA here is from genome assembly GCF_963924675.1 of Phocoena phocoena. Taxonomy (NCBI): domain Eukaryota; kingdom Metazoa; phylum Chordata; class Mammalia; order Artiodactyla; family Phocoenidae; genus Phocoena; species Phocoena phocoena. The sequence goes on from NW_027077447.1 coordinate 136,828, forward strand.
CGCCCTTTTTGGCCAACCAAGCAAGCCTGTAAAGGAAATCTGCACTACAATGAAGTCTCACTGCCCCCCGGGCAAAAGGGCCATCTGAAAAAAGTGTAAAATCCAGAAAGGTAGGACAGGATATGGAGAACAGGGAGCCTTGTTATGCTGATTGGCAGGATGTAAATTGTGAACAGCCACCCTGGAGAAGTGTATGGTGTTTCCTGAAACACGTAAGAAACGAAGAAACACAGCCTATGGCACTTACACTTATGGTCCTATAGCTTAGGGAAATTAAAATCAAAAACACACAGCCGCCCCAAAGTTTGGGACGGCTCTGTTTACAAGAACCTCGTCTACGGTACAAGTTCAATATCCCAGAAAGCGAAAAATGGATAAAGAACTTGTGGTACGTACGTACAATGGAATATCACTCAGCAATGAAATCTCTGACATCAGGCCCGAAGCGGCATACTGAGTGGCTTCAGGTACGGTGATACTACGTGAAATACGTCACAGAGAAAAAGAAACATCATAAGATATGAGTAATACACGAGATGTAAACTTGATTACACATGAACTGAATTACAATAGAGAACAGGGTTTCAAATTTAGAAAAACAACTTTCGCTTGCTTATGGGGAAAGGTGAGTTAGGGTGCCGCATAAAACCAGAGATTGAAATTAGCACAGACTCCGGCCCATATGCCAAATATATAATAGAAAAGACATACACTAACCTTTACCCGAAGCCTTAACCTAACCCGTTCCCTAATCCTAACCCATACGCTAACACTAACCCGTACCCTAACACGTACGCTCACACTAAACCATTGTCGTACGGTAAACTGTCCCCTAAATCGTCCTCATCCCCTAACCCTAACCCTCACCATAACCCGTACCATAAAACCTACACTCACCCTAAACCGTTGCTGTACCCTAAACTGTCACCTAAATCGTCCTCGTCCCCTAACCCTAACCCTAAACATAACCCTAAACCTAACCCTTACCCGAAGTCTTATGCTAAACCGTCACTTAATCCTAAACCGTACGCTAACACTAACCCGTACCCTAACACGTACACTCAACCTACACTGTTGTCGTATCCTAATCTGTATCCTAAACCGTCCCCGTCCCCTAAACCTAACCCTAACCCTAACCCTTACTCGAAGCCTTCCACTAACACGTCCCCAATCCTAACACGTATGCTAACACTATCCCATACCCTAACACGTACGCTCAACCTAAACCGTTCTCCTAAACTAACCTGTCCGCTAAACCTTCCCCGTCCCCTAACACTAACCCTAACCCTAACCCTAACACTAACCCCTACCCAAAGCCTTACACTTACCCGTCCCTTTATCCTAACCCGTAGGCTATCACTAACCAGTACACTAACATGTACGCTCACACTAAACCGTTGTCGGACCCTAACCTGTCCCCTAAACCGTCCCGTCCCCTAACCCTAACCTTAACCATAACCCTAACCCTTACCCGAAGCCTTAAACTAACCCGTCCCCTAATCCTAACCCATACGCTAACACTAACATGTACCCAAACACGTACGCTCACCCTAAACCGTTGTCGTACCCTAAACTGTCCCCTAAACGGTCCCCGTCCCATAACCCTAACCCTAGCCCTAACCCTAACACTAACCCTAACCCAAACACTTACCTGAAGCCTTAACCTAACCCATCCCATAATCCTAACCCGTACGCTAACACTAACCCATATGCTAACACGTACGCTCACCCTAAACCGTTGTCGTACCCTAACCTGTCCCCTAAACCGTCGCCGTCACCTAAACCTAACCCTTATCCTAACCCTTACCCGAAGGCTTAACGTAACCCGTCCCCTAATCCTAACCCGTACGGTAACAGTAACCCGTACCCAAACATGTACGCTCACCCTAAACCGTTGTCGTACCCTAACATGTCCCCTAAACCGTCCCCGTTCTCTAACCCTAACCCTAAATCTTACCCGAAGCCTTACCCTAACCCGTCCCCTAAACCTATCACGTACGCTAACACTAACCCATACCCTAAAACGTACGCTCACCCTAAACCGTGATCGTACCCTAACCTGTCCCCTAAACCGTCCCCATCCACTAACCCTAACCCTAACCCTATCCCTACCCCTTACCTGAAGCCTTACCCTAACCCGTCCCCTAATACTAACCCGTACGCTAACACTAATCCATACCCTAACTTGTACGCTCACACTAAACTGTTGTCATACGCTAACCTGTACCCTAAACCGTCCCCGTCCCCTAACCCTAAACGTAACCCTAACCCTAACCCTTACCCGAAGCCTTACACTAAGCCGTCCCCTAATCCTAACCCGTACGCTAACACTAACCCGTACCCTAACACGTATGCTCACCCTAAACTGTTTTCGTACCCTAACCTGTCACCTAAACCGTCCCCGTCCCCGTCCCCTAACCCTAACCCTAACCCTAACCCTAACCCTTACCCGAAGCCTTACCCTAACCCGTCCCCTAATCCTAAGCCGTACGCTAACACTAACCCATACCCTAACACGTACGCTCAGCCTAAATCGTTGTCGTAACCTAACCTGTCCCCTAAACCGTCCCCGTCCCCTAACACTAACCCTAACCCTACCCCTAACCCTAACACTTATCCGAAGCCTTACCCTAACCCGTTCCCTAATCCTAAACTGTACGCTAACACTAACCCGTACCCTAACACGTACGCTCACCCTAAACCATTGGCGTACACTAACCTGACCCCTAAACCGTCCCCGTACCCTAACAATAACCCTAACCCTAACCCTAACCCTAAACCTTACCCGAAGCCTTACCCTAAACCGTCCCCTAATCCTAAACTGTACGCTAACACTAACCCATACCCTAACACGTACGCTCACCCTAAACCGTTGTCGTACCCTAACCTGTCCCCTAAACCGTCCCCGTCCCCTAACGTTAACCCTAAACCTAACCCTAACACTCACCCTTACCCGAAGCCTTATGCTAAACCGTCCCCTAATCCTAACCCGGAAGCTAACACTAACCCGTACCCTAACACGTACACTCACCCTAAACCGTTGTCGTACCCTGACCTGTCCCTTAAACCATCCCCGTCCCCTAACCCTAACCCTAACCCTAATACTTACCTGAAGTCTTACACTCACCCGACACCTAATCCTAACGCGTACGCTAACACTAACCTGTACCCTAACACGTACGCTCACCCTAAACCGTTGTCGTACCCTAACCTGTCCCATAAACTGTCCCCGTCCCCTAACCATAACCGTAACCCTAAACCTTACCCGAAGCCTTAGACTAACACGTAGCCTAATCCTAACCTGTACGCTAACCCTAACCCATACCCTAACAGGTACGCTCTCCCTAAATTGTTGTCGTACCCTAACCTATACCCTAAACTGTACTCGCCACTTAACCCTAACCCTAACCCTAAAACTTACCCGTAGCCTTACCCTAACCCGTCCCTTAATCTTAACCCGTACGCTAACACTAACCCATACCCTAACACGTACGCGCACCCTAAACCATCGTCGTACCTTAACCTGTCCCCTAAACCGTTCCCGTCCCATAACCCTAACCCTAAACCTAACCCAAACCCTCACCCGAAGCCTTACCCTAACCCGTACCCTAATCCTAACTCGTACGCTAACACTAAACTGTACCCTAACACCTACGCTCACCCTAAACTGTTGTTGTACACTAACCTGTCCCCTAAACCGTCACGGTCCCCTAACCCTAACCCTAACCCTAACCCTAACCCTAACCCTAACCCTTACCCGAAGCCTTACCCTAACCCCTCGCCTAATCCTAACACGTACGCTAACACTAACCCGTACTCTAACACGTACAATCATCATAAAACATTGTCGTACCCTAAACTGTCCCCTAAACCGTCCCCAACACCTAACCCTAACACTAACCCTAACCCTAATCCTAACCCTAACCCTTACCCGAAGCCTTACCCTAACCCGGAACATAATCCTAACCCGTACGCTAACACTAACACGTACCCTAACACGTACCCTCACCCTAAACCGTTGTCGTACCCTAAACTGTCCCCTAAACCGTCCCCGTCCCTTAACCCTAACCCTAACCCTAACCCTAACCCTAACCCTTACCTGAACCTTACCCTAACCCGTTCCCTAATCCTAACCTGTATGCTAACACTAACCCGTACCCTAACACGTACGCTCACCCTAAACCATAGTCGTACCCTAACCTGTCCCCTAAACCGTCCACGACCCCTAACCTTAACACTAAACTTAACCGTAAACCTAACCCTTACCCGATGACTTACCATAACACGTCCCCTAATCCTAACCCGTACGCTAACACTAACCCATACCCTAACACGTTCGCTCACCCTAAACCGTTGTCGTACCCTAACCTGTCCCGTAAACCGTCCCCGTCCCCTAACCCTAACACTAACACTTACCCGAAGTCTTACCCTAACCCATCCCCTAAACCTAACCCGTACACTAACACTAACAAGTACCCTAACACGTACGCTCACCCTAAACAGTTGACGTACGCTAACCTGTCCCCTAAACCGTCCCCATCCCCTAACCCTAACCCTAACCCTAACCCTTACCCGTAGTCTTACCCTAACCCGTCCCCTAATCCTAACCCGTATGCTAACACTAATCTGTACCCTAACACATACGTCCAACCTAAACCATTGTCGTACCCTAACCTGTCCCCAAAACCGTCCCCGTCCCCTAACGCTAACCCTAACACTAACCCTATCCCTTACCCGAAGCCGTACCCTAAGCCGTCACCTAATCCTAACCCGTAGGCTAACACTAAATCATACCCTAGCATGTACGCTCACCCTAAACCGCTGTTGCACCCTAACGTGTCCTCTAAACCGTCCCTGTCCCCTAACCCTAACCAAACTGTAACCCTAAACCTAACCCTTACCCGTAGCCTTACCCTAACCCGTCCCCTAATCCTAACCCGTAAGCTAACACTAATCCGTACCCTAAGACGTACGCTAACCCTAAAGCGTTGTCGTACCCTAACCTGTCCCTTAAACCGTCCCCGTCCCCTAACCGTAAGGCTAAATTTAAACCTAACCATAAACCTTACCCGAAGCCTTACACTAACCCGTCCCCTAATCCTAACCCGTACGCTAACACTAACCCATACCCTAACACGTACGCTCACCCTAAACCGTTGTCGTACCCGAACCTGTCCCCTAATCAGTGCCCGTCCCCTAACCCTAACCCTAAACCTAACCCTAACCCTAACCCTTAGCCGAAGCCTTACCCTAACCCGTCCCCTAATCCTAAACCGTACGCGAACACTAACCCGTACCCCAACACGTACACTCACCCTAAACCGTTGTCGTACACTAACCTGTCCCCTAAAACGTCACCGTCCCCTAACCCTAACCCTAACCCTAACCCTAAACCTAGCCCTAACCCTTACACAAAGCCTTACCCTAACCCCTCACCTAATCCTAAACCGTATGCTAACACTAACCCGTACCCTAACACGTACAATCACCCTAAAACATTGTCGTACCCTAAACTGTCCCCTAAACCGTCCCAAACCTCTAACCCTAAACCTAACCCTAACCCTAACCCTTACCCGAGGCCTTACCTTAACCAGTCCCCTAATCCTAACCCGTACGCTAACACTAACCAGTACCCTAACACGTACCCTCACCCTAAACCGTTCTCGTACCCTAAACTGTCCCCTAAACCGTCCCCGTACCTTAACCCTAACCCTAACCCTAACACTAACCCTAACCCTTACACGACGCCTTACCCTAACCCGTTCCCTAATCCTAACCCGTATGCTAACACTAACCCGTACCCTAACACGTACGCTCACACTAAACCATAGTCGTACCCTAACCTGTCCCCTAAACCATCCCCGACCCCTAAACCTAACACTAAACTTAACCCTAACCCTAACCCTCACCCGATGCCTTAAACTAACCCGTCACCTAATCCTAACCCGTACGCTAACACTGACACGTACCCTAACATGTACACTCACCCTAAACCGTTTTCGTACCCTAACCTGTCCCCTAAACCGTCCCCTTCCCCTAACCCTAACACTAACCGTTACCCGAAGTTTTACTCTAACCCGTCCCCTAAACCTAACCCGTATGCTAACACTAACGAGTACCCTAACACGTACGCTCACACTAAACAGTTGTCGTACCCTAACCTGTCCCCTAAACCGTCCCCATCCCCTAACCTTAACCCTAACCCTAACCCTTACCCGTAGTCTTACACTGACCCGTCCCCTAATCCTAACCCGTATGCTAACACTAATCCGTACCCTAACACGTACGCCCAACCTAAACCATTGTCGTACCCTAACATGTCCCCAAAACCGTCCCGGTCCCATAACCCTAACCCTAACCCTAACCCTAACCCTTACCCGAAGCCTTACCCTAAGCCGTCCCCTAATCCTAACCCATACACTAACACTAAATCGTACCCTAGCATGTACGCTCACCCTAAACCGCTGTGGCACCCTAACATGTCCTCTAAACTGTCCCTGTCCCCTAACACTAACCCTAACCCAACCCTAACCCTAAACCCAACCCTTACCCGAAGCCTTACCCTAACCCGTCCCCTAATCCTAACCCATACGCCAACACAATCCCGTACCCTAAGACGTACGCTCACCCTAAAGCGTTGTCATACCCTAACCTGTCTGCTAAACCGTCCCCGTCCCCTAACCCTAACGCTAACCTTAAAACTAACCATAAACCTTACCCGAAGCCTTACACTAACCCGTCCCGTAATCCTAACACGTACGCTAACACTAACACATACCCTAACACGTACGCTCAGCCTAAACCGTTGTTGTACACGAAACTGTCCCCTAATCCGTCCCCGTCCCCTAACCCTAACCCTAAACCTAACCCTAACCCTAACCCTTACCCGAAGCCTTACCCTAACCCGTCCCCTAATCCTAAACCGTACGCGAACACTAACCCATACCCTAACACGTACACTCACCCTAAAACATTGTCGTACACTAACCTGTCCCCTAAACCGTCCCCATCCCCTAACACTAACCCTAACCCTAACTCTAACCCTAACCCTTACCCGAAGCCTTACCCTAAGCCGTACCCTAATCCTAACACGTACGCTAACAATAACCCGTACCCTAACACGTACGCTCACCCTAAACCTTTGTCGTACCCTAACCTGTCCCCTAAACCGCCCCTGTCCCGTAACCCTAACCCTAAACCTAAACCTAACCCTATGCCTAACCATTAGCCTTACCCGAAGCCTTACCCTAACCCGTCCAATAATCCTAACCCGTACGCTAACACTAACCCGTACCATAACACGTACGCTAACCCTAAACCGTTCTCGTAACCTAACATGTCCCCTAAAATGTCCCCGTCCCCTAACACTAACCCTAAACCTAGCCCTAACCCTAAACATTACCCGAAGCCTTACCCTAACCCGTTCCCTAATCCTAACCCATACGTTTACACTAAACCGTACCATAACACGTTCGCTCATCCTATACCGTTGTCGTAACCTAACATGACCCCTAAACCGTCCCCATAACCTAAACCTAACCCTAACCCTAATCCTAACCCTAGCCCTTACCCGAAGCCTTACCCTAACCCGTCCCCTAATCTTAACCTGTACGTTAAAAGTAACCCATACCCTAACACGTACGCTCACCCAAAACCGTTGGCGTACCCTAACCTATCCCCTAAACCGTCCCCGTCCCCTAACACTAACCCTAACCCTAACCCTAACCCTTACCCGAAGCCTTACCCTAACACATTCCCTAATCCTAACCCGTACGCTAACAGTAACCCGTACCCTAACACGTACGCTCACCCTAAACCGTTGTCGTACCATAACATGTCCCGTAAACCGTCCCTGTCCCCTAACCCTAACCCTAACCCTAACCCTAACCCTAACACTTACCCGAAGCCTTACCCAAACCCGTCTCCTAATCCTAACCCGTACGCTAAAACTTACCCATACCCTAACATGTACGCTCACCCTAAACCTAGTCGTACCCTAACCTATCCACTAAACCGTCCCTGTCCCCTAACCCTAACCCCAACCCTAATCCTAAACATTACCCGCTGCCTTACCATAACCCGTGCCCTAAACCTAACCCATGCCCTAACACTAACCAGTACCCAAACACGTACGCTTAACCTAAACCCATGTCGTTCACTAACCTGTCCCCTAAACTGTCCCCATCCTCTAACCCTAACCCTAACCCTAACCCTAACCCTAGCCCTTACCCTAAGCCTTACGCTAACCCGTCTCCTAATCCAAACCCGTACGCTAACAGTAACACGTACCGTAACATGTACGCTCAACCTAAACCGTTGTCATAACGTAACCTGTCCCCTAAACCGTTCCCGCCCCCTAACCCTAACCCTAACCCTAACCCTAACCCTAAACATAGCCCTTACCCGAAGCCTTACACTAACCCGTCCCCTAATCCTAACCTGTATGCTAACACTAACCCGTACCCTAACACGTACGCTCACCCTAAACCATTGTCGTACCCTAACCTGTCCAATAAACCGTCCGCATCCCCTAACCCTAACCCTAAACCTAACCCTAACCCTAACCCTAACCCTAACCCTTACCCGAAGACTTACACAAACCCGTCCCCTAATCCTAACCCGTACACTAACACTATCCCTTACCCTAACACGTACGCTCACCGTAAACTGTTATCGTACCCTAACCTGTCCCCTAAACCGTCCCCGTCCCCATCCCCTAACCCTAACCCTAAACCTAACCCTAACCCTTACCCGAAGCCTTATTCTTACCCGTCCCCTAATCCTACTCCATACGTTAACACTAACCCGTACCCTAACACGTACGCTCAACCTAAACCGTTGTTGTACCCTAAACTGTCCCCTAAACTGTCCCCGTCCCCTAACCCTAACACTAACGCTAACCGTAATCCTTACCCGAAGCCTTACCCTAACCCGTCCCCTAATACTAACCCGTACGCTAACAATAACACGTACCCTAACATGTACGCTCACACTAAACCATTATCGTACCCTAACCTGTCCCCTAAACCGTCCCCGTCCCCTAACCCTAAACCTAACCCTTACCCGAAGCCTTACCCAAAGCCTTACCCTAACCCGTCCCCTAATCATAACGCGTACACTAACACTAACCAGTACCCTAACACGTACGCTCACCCTATACCGTTGTCGTACCCTAACCTGTCCTCTAAAACGTCCCCATACCCTAACCCTAACCCTAGCCCTAATTCTATCCCTAACACTTACCCGAAGCCTTACACTAACCCGTCCCCTAATCCTAACGCGTACGCTAACACTAACCAGTACCGTAACACGTACGCTCACCCTAAACCGTTGTCGTACCCTAACCTGTCCCCTAAACCGTCCCCATCCCCTAACCCTAACCCTAACCCTAACTCTAACACTAACCCTTACCCGAAGCCTTACCCTAACCCGTCCCCTAATCCTAACCCGTACGATAACACTAACCCGTACCCTAACACGTACGCTCACCCTAAACTTTTGTCTTACACTAACCTGTCCCCTAAAAAGTCCCCGTCCCCTAACCCTAACTCTAACCCTAACCCTAACCGTAAACCTTACCCGAAGCCTTACACTAACCCGTCCCTTAATCCTAAACCGTACTCTAACACTAACATATACCCTAACACGTACGCTCACCCTAAACCGTTTTCGTACCCTAAACTCTCCCGTAAACCGTCCCCGTCTCCTAACCCTAACCCTAATCCTAACCCTAAACCTAACCCTTACCCGAAGCCTTACCCTAACACGTCCCCTAATCCTAAACCGTACGCTAACACTAACCCGTGCCCTAACATGTAGGCTCACCCTAAACCGTTGTCTTACCCTAACCTGTCCCCTAAACAGTCCCCATTCCCTAACCTTAACCCTAACCCTAACCCTAACCATAACCCTTACCCGAAGCCTTACCCTAAACCGTCCCCTAATCCTAACCCGTACGCTTACACTAACCCGTACCCTAACACGTACGCTCACCCTAAACCTTTGTCGTACACTAACCTGTCCGCTAAACCGTCCCCGTCCTCTAACCCAAACCCTAACACTAACCCTTACCCTAACACTTACCCAAAGCCTTACCCTAACCCGTCCCCTAAACCGTCCCCGTCACCGTCTCCTATCCTTAACCTTAACCCTAACCCTAACCCTAACCCTTACCCGAAGACTTACACTAACCCGTCCCCTAATCCTAACCTGTACACTAACACTAACCCTTACCCTAACACGTACGCTTACCCTAAACCGTTGTCATACACTTACCTGTCCCCTAAACCATCCCGGTCCCCTAACACTAACTCTAACCCTAAGCCTAACCCTAACATTTACCGTAAGCGTTACCCTAACCCGTCCCCTAATCCTAAGCCGTACACTAACACTAACCAGTACCCTAACACGTACGCTCACCCTAAATCGTTGTCGTACCCTAACCAGTCCCCTAAACCGTCCCCATCCCGTAACCCTAACCCTAACCCTAACCCTAACCCTTACCCGAAGCCTTACCCTAACCCGTCCCCTATTCCTAACCCGTACGCTAACACTAAATCATACCCTAACACGTACGCTCACCCTAAAACTTTGTCATACCCTAACCAGTGCCCTAAACCGTCCCCATCCCCTAACCCTAACCCTAAATCTTACCCGAATCCTTACCCTAACCCGTCCCCGAATCCTAACCCGTACGCTAACACTAACCCATACCCTAACACATACGCTCACCCTAAACTGTTGTCGTACACAAACCTGTCCCCTAAACCGTCCCCGTCCCGTAAACCTAACCCTAACGCTAACACTTACCCGAAGCCTTACCCTAACTAGTCTCCTAATCCTAACCCGTACGCTAAAACTAATCCATACCCTAAAACGTACGCTAACACTAAACCGTTGTCGTACCCTAAACTTTCCCCTAAACCGTCGCCGTCCCCTAAACCTAACCCTAACCCTAACACAACCCTAACACTAACCCTTTCCCGAAGCCTTACCCTAACCCGTCTCCTAATCCTAACCCGTACGCTAACACTAAACCATACCCTAACATGTACGCTCACCCTAAACCATTGTCGTAACAGAACCTGTCTCCTAAACTGTCCCCGTCCCCTAACCCTAACCCTAAACCTAATCCTAACCCTTACACTTACCCGAAGCCTGACCCTAACCCGTCCCCTAATCCTAACCCGTACGCTAACACTAACCCGTACCCTAACACGTACACTCACCCTAAACCATTGTCGTAACAGAACCTGTCTCCTAAACTGTCCCCGGCCCCTAACCCTAACCCTAAACCTAATCCTAACCCTTACACTTACCCGAAGCCTGACCCTAACCCGTCCCCTAATCCTAACGCGTACGCTAACACTAACCCGTACCCTAACACGTACGCTCACCCTAAAATTTTGTCGTATCCTAACCTTGCCCCTAAAACCTCCCAGTCCCCTAACCCTAACCCTAACCCTAACCCTAAACCTTACCTGAATCCTTACCCTAACCCGTCACCTAATCCTAACCCGTATGCTGAAACGAACACATACCCTAAAACTTATGCTCACCCTAAACCGTTGCCCTACACTAACCTGTCTCCTAAACCGTCCCCGTCCCCTAAACCTAACCCTTACCCTAATCCTAACCCTTACCCGAAGGCTTACCCTAACCCGTCCCCTAATCCTAACCCGTACGCTAACACTAACCCGTACCCAAACACGTACGCTCACCCTAAACTGTTGTCGTGCCCTAACCTGTCCCCTAACCCGTCTCCGTCCCCTAACCCTAACCCTAACCCTAACCCTTACCCGAAGCCTTACACTAACCCGTCCCCTAATCCTAAACCATACGCTAACACTAACCCGTACCCTAACACGTTCGCTCACCCTAAACAGTTGTCGTACCCTAACCTGTCCCCTAAACCGTCCCCATCCCCTAACCCTAACCCTAACCCTAAACCTTACCCGAAGCCTTACCATAACCCGTCCCCTAATCCTAACCCGTACGCTAACACTAACCCGTATCCTAACACGTACGCTCACCCTAAACCGTTGTCATACACTAACCTGTCCCCTAAACCGTCCCCGTCCCGTAACACTAACCCTAACCCTAAACCTAACCCTTACCCGAAGGCTTACACTAACCCGTCCCCTAATCCTAACCCGTAGGCTAACACTAACCCGTACCCTAACACGTACACTCACCCTAAACCGTTGGCGTACCCTAACGTGTCCCCTGAAACGTCCCCGTCCCCTAACCCTAACCCTAACCCTTACCCTAAACCTAACCCTTACCCGAAAGCTTACCCTAACCCGTCCCCTAATCCTAAACCGTACGCTAACACTAACCCGTACCCTAACACGTACGCTCACCCTAAGGCGTTGTCGTACCCTAACCTGTCCCCTAAACCGTTCCCATCCCCTAACCCTAACCCTAACCCTAAACCTAACCCTAACCCTAACCCTTACCCGAAGCTTTACCATAACCCGTCCCCAAATCCTAACCCGTACGCTAACACTAACCCGTACCCTAACACGTACACTCACCCTAAACCGTTGTCCTAAACTAACGTGTCCCCTAAACCGTCACCGTCCCCTAACCATAACCCTAACCCTAACCCTAACCCTAACCCTTAACCGAAGCCTTATCCTAACCGGTCCCCTAATCCTAACCCTTACGCTAACACTAACCCGTACCCTAACACGTACGCTCACCCTAAACCGTTGTCGTACCCTAACCTGTCCTCTAAATTGTCCCCGTCCCCTAACCCTAACCATAACCCTCACCCTAACCCTTACCCGAAGCCTTACCCTAACCCGACCCTAATCCTAACCCGTACGGTAACACTAACCAGTACCCTAACACGTACGCTCACCCTAAATCGTTGTCGTACCCTAACCAGTCCCCTAAACCGTCCCCATCACGTAACCCTAACCCTAACCCTAAACCTTACCCGAATCCTTAACCTAACCCCTCTCCTAATCCTAACCCGTACGCTAACACTAACCAGTACCCTAACACGTACGCTCACCCTAAACTGTTGTCGTACACAAACCTGTCCCCTAAACCGTCCCCGTCGCCTAATCCTAACTCTAACCCTAACGCTAACACTTACCCGAAGCCTTACCCTAACCAGTCTCCTAATCCTAACCCGTACCCTAACACTAACACGTACCCTAACACGTACACTCACCCTAAACCGTTGTCGTACCCTAACCTGTCCCCTAAACCATCCCCATCCCCTAACCCTAAACCTAACCCTAACCCTAACCCTAACCCTTACACGAAGGCTTACCCTAACCCGTCCCCTAGTCCTAACCCGTACGCTAAAACTAACGCATACCCTAACACGTACGCTCAGGCTAAACCGTTGTCGTACCCTAAACTGTCCCCTAAACCATCACCATCACCTAAACCTAACCCTAACCCTAACACTAACCCTAACCCTAAACCTTACCCAAAGCATTACCCTAACCCGTCCCCTAATCGTAACCCGTACGCTAACACTAACCCATACCCTAAAACGTACGATCACCCTAAACCATTGTCGTACCCTAACCTGTCCCCTAAAACGTCCCCGTCCCCTAACCCTAACCCTTACCCTAAACCTAACCCTTACCCGAAGGCTTACCCTAACCCGTCCCCTAATCCTAACCCGTACACTAACACTAACCCGTACCCTAACACGTACGCTCACCCTAAACCGTTGTCGTACCCTAACCTGTCCCCTAATCCGTGCCCATCCCCTAAACCTAACCCTAACCCTAAACCTAACCCTAACCCTAACCCTTACCCGAAGCCTTACCATAACCCGTCCCCTAATCCTAACCCGTACGCTAACACTAACCCGTATCCTAACACGTACGCTCACCCTAAACCGTTGTCGTACACTAACCTGTCCCCTAAACCCTCCCCGTCCCGTAACCCTAACCCTAACCCTAACCCTAAACCTAACCCTTACACGAAGGCTTACACTAACCCGTCCCCTAATCCTAACCCGTAGGCTAACATTAACCCGTACCCTAACACGTACACTCACCCTAAACCGTTGTCGTACCCTAAAGTTTCCCCTAAACCGTCCCCATCCCCTAACCCTAAACCTAACCCTAACCCTTACACGAAGCCTTACCCTAACCTGTCCCCTAGTCCTAACCCGTACGCTAAAACTAAACCGTACCCTAACACGTACGCTCAGGCTAAACCGTTGTCGTACCCTAAACTGTCCCCTAAACCATCGCCATCCCCTAAACCTAACCCTAACCCTAACACTAAGCCTAACCCTAAACCTTACCCGAAGCCTTACCCTAACCCGTCCCCTAATCGTAACCCGTACGCTAACACTAACCCATACCCTAAAACGTACGATCACCCTAAACCATTGTCGTACCAAAACCTGTCCCCTAAACGGTCCCCGTCCCCGTCCCCTAACCCTAAACCTAACCCTAACACTTACACTGACCCGAAGCCTTACCCTAACCCGTCCCCTAATCCTAACCCGTACGCTAACACTAAACCGTACCGTAACACGTACACTCACCCTAAACCGTTGTCGTACCCTAACCTCTCCCCTAAACCATCCCAGTGCCCTAACACTAACCCTAACCCTAACCCTAACCCTAACACTTACCCGAAGCCTTACCCTAACCCGTTCCCTATTCCTAAACCATACCCTAACACTAACCCGTACCCTAACACGTACGCTCACCCTAAACCATTGTCGTACCCTAAAATGTCCCCTAAACTGTCCCCGTCCCCTAACCCTAACCATAACCCTAACCCTAACCCTTACCCGAAGCCTTACCCTAACCCGTCCCATAATCCTTACCCGTACGCTAACACTAACCCGTACTCTAACACGTACGCTCACCCTAAACCATTGTCGTACACTAAACTGTTCCCTAAACCATCCCCGTCCCCTAACCCTAACACTGACCCTAACCCTAACCCTAACCCTAACCCTTACCCGAAGCCTTACCCTAAGCAGTCCCCTAATCCTAACCCGTACGCTAAAACTAACCCGTACCCTAACACGTATGCTCACCCTAAACAGTTGTCGTACACTAACCTGTCCCCTAAACCGTCCCGGTCCCCTAACCCTAACCCTAAACCTAACCCTAAACCTAACCCTGACCCGAAGCCTTACCCTAACCCGTCCCCTAATCCTAACCGGTATGCTAACACTAATCCGTACCCTAACACGTACGCTCACCCTAAACCGTTGTCGTACCCTAACCTGTCCCCTAAACCGTCCCCATCCCCGTCCCCTAACCCTAAACCTAACCCTAACCCTTACCCGAAGCCTTACCCTAACCCGTCCCCTAATCCTAACCCGTACGCTAACACTAACCCGTACCCTAAAACGTACGCTCAACCTAAACCGTTGTCGTACCATAACCTGTCCCCTAAACCATCCCCGTCCCCGTCCCCTAACCCTAACCCTAACCCTAACCCTTACACGAAGCCTTACCCTAACCCGTCCCCTAATCCTAACCCGTACGCTAATACTAACCCATACCCTAACACGTACGCTCACCCTAAACCGTTGTCTTACCCTAACCTGTCCCCTAAACCGTCCCCGTCCACTAACCCTAACCCTAACCCTAACCCTTACCCGAAGCCTTACCCTAACCCGTCCCCTAACCCTAACCCGTACGCTATCACTAACCCGTACCCTAACACGTACGCTCACCCTAAACCGTTGTCGTACCATAACCTGTCCCCTAAACCGTCCCCGTCCCCGTCCCCTAAACCTATCCCTAACCCTAACCCTTACCCGAAACCTTGCCCTAACCCGCCCCTAATCCTAACCCGTACGCTACCACTAACCCATACCCTAACACGTACGCTCACCCTAAACCGTTGTCCTACCCTAACCTGTCCCCTAAACCGTCCCCATCCCCTAACCCTATCCCTAAACCTAAACCTAAACCTAACCCTTACCCGAAGCCTTACCCGAACCCGTCTCCTAATCCTAACACGTACGCTAACACTAAACCGTACCAAACACGTACGCTCACCCTAAACCGTTGTCGTACCCTAACCTGTCCCCTAAATCGTCCCCGTCCCCTAACCCTAACCCTAAACCTAACCCTTACCCTAACCCGAAGCCTTACACTAACCTTTCCCCTAATCCTAACGCGTACGCTGACACTAACCCGTACCCTAACACATACGCTCACTCTAAACAGTTGTCGTACACTAACCTGTCCCCTAAACCGTCCCGGTCCCCTAACCCTAACCCTAACCCTAACCCTAAACCTAACCCTTACCCGAATCCTTACCCTAACCCGTCACCTAATCCTAACCCGTACGCTAACACCAACCCGTACCCTAACACGTACGTTCAACCTAAACCATTGTCGTACACTAACCTGTCCCCTAAACCTTCCCCGTCCCCTAACCCTAACCCTAACCCAAACCCTAACCCTAACCCTTACCCGAACCCTTACCCTAACCCGACCCCTAATCCTAACCCGTACGCTAACACTAACCCGTACCCTAATACGTACGATCAACCTAAACCGTTGTTTTACCCTAACCTGTCCTCTAAACCGTCCCCGTATCATAACCCTAACCCTAACACTAACCCTAACCCTAACCCTTACCCGAAGCCTTACCCTAACCCGTCCCCTAACCCTAAACCGTACCCTAACTCTAACCCGTACCCTAACACGTACGCTCAGCCTAAACCACTGTCGTACCCTAACATGTCCCCTAAACTGTCCCCGTACCCTAACCCTAACCCTAACCCTAACCCATACCCGAAGCCTTACATTAACCCGTCCCCTAATCCTAACCCGTAAGCTAACACTACCCGTACCCTAACACGTACGCTCACCCTAAACAGTTGTCGTACACTAACCTGTCCCCTAAACCGTCCCCGTCCCCGTCCCCTAACCCTAACCCTAACCCTAACCCTAACCCTAAACCTAACCCTTACCCGAAGCCTTACACTCACCCGTCCCCTAATCCTAACCCGTACGCTAACACTAACCCGTACCCTAACACGTATGCTCACCCTAAACAGTTGTCGTACCCTAACCTGTCCTCTAAACCGTCCCGGTCCCCTAACCCTAACCCTAACCCTAACCCTAAACCTAACCCTTACCCGAAGCCTTACCCTAACCCGTCCCTTAATCCTAACCCGTACGCTAACACTAATCCGTACCCTTACACGTACGCTCACCCTAAACCTTTGTCATACCCTAATCTGTCCCCTAAACCGTCCCCGTCCACTAACCCTAACCCTAACCCTAACCCTAACCCTAACCTTAACCCTAACCCTTACCCGAAGCCTTACCATAACCCGTCACCTAACCCTAACACATACGCTAACACTAACCCGTACCCTAACACGTACGCTCACCCTAAACCGTTGTCGAACCCTAACCTGTCCCCTAAACCGTCCCCGTCCCCGTCCCCTAACCCTAACCCTAACCCTAACCCTTACCCGAAGCCTTATCCTAACACGTCACATAACCCTAACACATACGCTAACACTAACCCGTACCCTAACACGTACGCTCACCCTAAACCATTGTCGTACCCTAACCTGTCCCCTAAACCGTCCCCGTCCCCGTCCCCTAACCCTAACCCTAACCCTAACACTTACCCGAAGCCTTACCCTAACCCGTCCCCTAATCCTAACCCGTACGCTACCACTAACCCATACCCTAACACGTACGCTCAACCTAAACCGTTGTCCTACTCTAACCTGTCCCCTAAACCGTCCCCGTCACCTAACACTAACCCTAACCCTAACCCTAAACCTAACCCTTACCCGAAGCCTTACCCTAACCCGTAACCTAATCCTAACACGTACGCAAACACTAACCCATACCCTAAAACGTACGCTCATCCTAAACCGTTGTTGTACCCTAACCTGTCCCCTAAACCGATCCCGTCCCCTAACCCTAACCCTAACCCTAACCCTTACCCGAAGCCTTACCTTAACCTGTCCCCTAATCTTAACCCGTACGCTAACACTAACCCGTACCCTAACACGTACACTCACCCTAAACCGTTGCCGTACCCTAAACTGTGCCCTAAACCATCCCCGTCCCCTAACCCTAACCCTAACCCTAACCCTAACCCTAACCCTAATCCTTACACGAAGCCTTACCCTAACCCCTCCCTAATCCTAACACATAACCTAACACTAACCCGTACCCTAACACGTACGCTCACCCTAAACCGTTGTCATACCCTAACATGTCCCCTAAACTGTCCCCGTCCCCTAACCCTAACCCTAACCCTAACCCTAACCCTTACCCGAAGCCTTACACTAACCCGTCCCCTAATCCTAACCCGTACGCTAACACTAACCCGTACCCTAACACGTATGCTCACCCTAAAGAGTTGTCGTACCCTAACCTGTCCCCTAAACCGTCCCGGTCCCCTAACACTAACCCTAACCCTAACCCTAAACCTAACCCTTACCCGAAGCCTTACCCTAACCCGTCCCTTAATCCTAACCCGTACGCTAACACTAATCCGTACCCTTACACGTACGCTCACCCTAAACTTTTGTCACACCCTAATCTGTCCCCTAAACCGTCCCCGTCCACTAACCCTAACCCTAAACCTAGCCCTAAACCTAACCCTAACCCTAACCCTTACCCGAAGCCTTACCCTAACCCGTCCCCTAATCCTAAACCGTACGCTAACACTAACCCGTACCCTAACACATATGCTCACCCTAAACAGTTGTCGTACCCTAACCTGTCCCCTAAACCGTCCCGGTCCCCTAACACTAACCCTAACCCTTACCCTAAACCTAACACTTACCCGAAGCCTTACACTAACCCGTCCCCTAATCCTAACCCGTACGCTAACACTAATCCGTACCCTAACACGTACGCTCACCGAAACCGTTGTCGAACCCTAAACTGTCCCCTAAACCGTCCCCGTCCCCTAACCCTAACCCTAACCCTAACCCTAACCCTAAACCTAACCCTTACCCGAAGCCTTACCCTAACACGTCCCCTAACCCTAACCCATACGCTAACACTAACCCATACCCTAACACGTACGCTCACCCTAATCCGTTGTCGTACCATAACCTGTCCCCTAAACCGTCCCCGTCCCCGTCCCCTAACCCTAACCCCAAACCTAACACTAACCAGAAGCCTTACCCTAACCCGTCCCCTAATCCTAACCCGTACGCTACCACTAACCCATACCCTAACACGTACGCTTACCCTAAACCGTTGTCCTACCCTAACCTGTCCCATAAACCGTCCCCGTCCCCTAACATTAACCCTAACCCTAACCCTAAACCTAACCCATACCAGAAGCCTTACCCTAACCTGTAACCTAATCCTAACACGTACGCTAACACTAACCCGTACCCTAACACGTACGCTCACACTAAACCGTTGTTGTACCCTAACCTGTCCCCTAAACCGTCCCCGTCCCTAACCCTAACCTTAACCCTAACCCTAACCCTAACCCTTACCCGAAGCCTTACACTAAACCGTACCCTAATCCTAACCCATACGCTAACACTAACCCGTACCCTAACACATACGCTCACCCTAAACTGTTGTCGTACCCTAAACTGTCCCCTAAAACGTCCCCGTCCCCTAACCCTAAACCTAAACCTTACCCTAACCCTAAACATAACCCTTACCCGAAGACTTACACTAACCCGTCCCCTAATCCTAACCCGTACGCTAACACTAACCCGTACCCTAACATGTACCCTCACCCTAAACCGTTGTCGTACCCTAACGTGTCCCCTAAACTGACCCCGTCCCCTGCCCCGTCCCCTAACACTAACCCTAACCCTTACCCGTAGCCTTACCCTATACCGTCCCCTAATCCTAACCCGTACGCTAACACTAACCCGTACCCTAATATGTACGCTCACCCTAAAACGTTGTTGTACCCTAACCTGTCCCCTAAACCGTCCCCGTCCCCTAACCCAAACCCTAACTCTAACCCTAACCCTAACCCTTACCCGAAGCCTTACCTTTACCCGTCCCCTAATACTAACCCGTACGCTAACACTAACCCTTACCCTAACACGTACGCTCACCCTAAACCGTTGTGGTACACTAACCTCTCCCCTAAACTGTCCACGTCCCCTAACCCTAAACCTAACCCTAACCCTAACCCTAACCCTTACCCGAAGCCTTCCCCTAACCCGTCCCCTAATCCTAACCCGTACTCTAACACTAACCCATACCCTAACACGTACGCTCACCCTAAACCGTTGTCGTACCCTAACCTGTCCCCTAAAGCGTCCCCGTCCTCTAACCCTAACCCTAACCCTAACACTAAAACTTACCCGAAGCCTTACCCCGTACCCTAACACGTATGCTCAGCCTAAACAGTTGTCGTACGCTAACCTGTCCCCTAAACCGTCCCGGTCCCCTAACCCTAACCCTAACCCTAAACCTAAACCTAACACTTACCCGAAACCTTACCCTAACCCGACCCCTAATCCTAACCCGTACGCTAACACTAACCCATACCCTAACACGTACGCTCACCCTAAACCGTTGTCGTACCCTAACCTGTCCCCTAAACCGTCCCCGTAACCTAACCCTAACCCTAACCCTAACCCTAACCCTAAGCCTTACCCGAAGGCTTACCCTAACCCGTCCCCTAATCCTAATCCGTACGCTAACACTAACCCGTACCCTAACACGTACGCTCACGCTAAACGGTTGTGGTACCCTAACCTGTCCCCTAAACCGACCCCGTCCCCGTCCCCGTCCCCTAACCCTAACCCTAACCCTAACCCTTACCCGAAGCCTTACCCTAACCCGTCCCCTAATCCTAACCCGTACGCTAACACTAACCCGTACCCTAATACGTACGCTCACACTAAACCGTTGTCGTTCTCTAACCTGTCCCCTAAACCGTCCCCATCACCTAACACAAACCCTAACCCTAACCCTAACCCTAACCTGTCCCCTAAATCGTCCCCGTCCCCTAACCCTAACCTTTACCCTAACCCTAAACCTTACCCGAAGCCTTACCCTAACCCGTCCCCTAATCCTAACGCGTAGGCTAACACTAAACCGTACCCTAACAGGTAGGCTCACCCTAAACAGTTGTCGTACCCTAACCTGTTCCCTAAACCGTCCCGGTACCCTAACCCTAACCCTAACCCTAACCCTAATCCTATCCCTTACCCGAATCCTTACGCTAAACCGTCCCCTAATCCTAACCCGTACGCTAACACTAACCCATACCCTAACACGTACGCTCACCCTAAACCGTTGTCGTAACCTAACCTGTCCCCTAAGCCGTCCCCGTCCCCTAACCCTAAGCCTAACCAAAACCCTAACCCTAACCTTTACCCGAAGCCTTATCCTAAACCGTCCCCTAATCATAACCCGTACGGTAACACTAACCCGTACCCTAACACGTACCATCACCCTAAACCGTTGTCATACGCTAACCTGTCCCCTAAACCGTCCCCGTCCCCTAACCCTAAACCTAAACCTAACCCTAAACCTAACCCTTACCCGAAGCCTTACCCTAACCCGTCCCCTAAACCTAACACGTACGCTAACACTAAACCGTACCCTAACACGTACGCTCACCCTAAAATTTTGTCGTATCCTAACCTTGCCCCTAAAACCTCCCAGTCCCCTAACCCTAACCCTAACCCTAACACTAAACCTTACCTGAATCCTTACCCTAACCCGTCACCTAATCCTAACACGTATGCTGAAACGAACACATACCCTAAAACTTATGCTCACCCTAAACCGTTGCCCTACACTAACCTGTCTCCTAAACCGTCCCCGTCCCCTAAACCTAACCCTTACCCTAATCCTAACCCTTACCCGAAGGCTTACCCTAACCCGTCCCCTAATCCTAACCCGTACGCTAACACTAACCCGTACCCAAACACGTACGCTCACCCTAAACTGTTGTCGTGCCCTAACCTGTCCCCTAACCCGTCTCCGTCCCCTAACCCTAACCCTAACCCTAACCCTTACCCGAAGCCTTACACTAACCCGTCCCCTAATCCTAAACCATACGCTAACACTAACCCGTACCCTAACACGTTCGCTCACCCTAAACAGTTGTCGTACCCTAACCTGTCCCCTAAACCGTCCCCATCCCCTAACCCTAACCCTAACCCTAAACCTTACCCGAAGCCTTACCATAACCCGTCCCCTAATCCTAACCCGTACGCTAACACTAACCCGTATCCTAACACGTACGCTCACCCTAAACCGTTGTCATACACTAACCTGTCCCCTAAACCGTCCCCGTCCCGTAACACTAACACTAACCCTAAACCTAACCCTTACCCGAAGGCTTACACTAACCCGTCCCCTAATCCTAACCCGTAGGCTAACACTAACCCGTACCCTAACACGTACACTCACCCTAAACCGTTGGCGTACCCTAACGTGTCCCCTGAAACGTCCCCGTCCCCTAACCCTAACCCTAACCCTAACCCTAACCCTAACCCTAAACCGTTGCCGTACCCTAAACTGTGCCCTAAACCATCCCCGTCCCCTAACCCTAACCCTAACCCTAACCCTAACCCTAACCCTAATCCTTACACGAAGCCTTACCCTAACCCCTCCCTAATCCTAACACATAACCTAACACTAACCCGTACCCTAACACGTACGCTCACCCTAAACCGTTGTCATACCCTAACATGTCCCCTAAACTGTCCCCGTCCCCTAACCCTAACCCTAACCCTAACCCTAACCCTTACCCGAAGCCTTACACTAACCCGTCCCCTAATCCTAACCCGTACGCTAACACTAACCCGTACCCTAACACGTATGCTCACCCTAAAGAGTTGTCGTACCCTAACCTGTCCCCTAAACCGTCCCGGTCCCCTAACCCTAACCCTAACCCTAACCCTAAACCTAACCCTTACCCGAAGCCTTACCCTAACCCGTCCCTTAATCCTAACCCGTACGCTAACACTAATCCGTACCCTTACACGTACGCTCACCCTAAACTTTTGTCATACCCTAATCTGTCCCCTAAACCGTCCCTGTCCACTAACCCTAACCCTAAACCTAGCCCTAAACCTAACCCTAACCCTAACCCTTACCCGAAGCCTTACCCTAACCCGTCCCCTAATCCTAAACCGTACGCTAACACTAACCCGTACCCTAACACATATGCTCACCCTAAACAGTTGTCGTACCCTAACCTGTCCCCTAAACCGTCCCGGTCCCCTAACACTAACCCTAACCCTTACCCTAAACCTAACACTTACCCGAAGCCTTACACTAACCCGTCCCCTAATCCTAACCCGTACGCTAACACTAATCCGTACCCTAACACGTACGCTCACCGAAACCGTTGTCGAACCCTAAACTGTCCCCTAAACCGTCCCCGTCCCCTAACCCTAACCCTAACCCTAACCCTAACCCTAAACCTAACCCTTACCCGAAGCCTTACCCTAACACGTCCCCTAACCCTAACCCATACGCTAACACTAACCCATACCCTAACACGTACGCTCACCCTAATCCGTTGTCGTACCATAACCTGTCCCCTAAACCGTCCCCGTCCCCGTCCCCTAACCCTAACCCCAAACCTAACACTAACCAGAAGCCTTACCCTAACCCGTCCCCTAATCCTAACCCGTACGCTACCACTAACCCATACCCTAACACGTACGCTTACCCTAAACCGTTGTCCTACCCTAACCTGTCCCATAAACCGTCCCCGTCCCCTAACATTAACCCTAACCCTAACCCTAAACCTAACCCATACCAGAAGCCTTACCCTAACCTGTAACCTAATCCTAACACGTACGCTAACACTAACCCGTACCCTAACACGTACGCTCACACTAAACCGTTGTTGTACCCTAACCTGTCCCCTAAACCGTCCCCGTCCCTAACCCTAACCTTAACCCTAACCCTAACCCTAACCCTTACCCGAAGCCTTACACTAAACCGTACCCTAATCCTAACCCATACGCTAACACTAACCCGTACCCTAACACATACGCTCACCCTAAACTGTTGTCGTACCCTAAACTGTCCCCTAAAACGTCCCCGTCCCCTAACCCTAACCCTAAACCTTACCCTAACCCTAAACATAACCCTTACCCGAAGACTTACACTAACCCGTCCCCTAATCCTAACCCGTACGCTAACACTAACCCGTACCCTAACATGTACCCTCACCCTAAACCGTTGTCGTACCCTAACGTGTCCCCTAAACTGACCCCGTCCCCTGCCCCGTCCCCTAACACTAACCCTAACCCTTACCCGTAGCCTTACCCTATACCGTCCCCTAATCCTAACCCGTACGCTAACACTAACCCGTACCCTAATATGTACGCTCACCCTAAAACGTTGTTGTACCCTAACCTGTCCCCTAAACCGTCCCCGTCCCCTAACCCAAACCCTAACTCTAACCCTAACCCTAACCCTTACCCGAAGCCTTACCTTTACCCGTCCCCTAATACTAACCCGTACGCTAACACTAACCCTTACCCTAACACGTACGCTCACCCTAAACCGTTGTGGTACACTAACCTCTCCCCTAAACTGTCCACGTCCCCTAACCCTAAACCTAACCCTAACCCTAACCCTAACCCTTACCCGAAGCCTTCCCCTAACCCGTCCCCTAATCCTAACCCGTACTCTAACACTAACCCATACCCTAACACGTACGCTCACCCTAAACCGTTGTCGTACCCTAACCTGTCCCCTAAAGCGTCCCCGTCCTCTAACCCTAACCCTAACCCTAACACTAAAACTTACCCGAAGCCTTACCCCGTACCCTAACACGTATGCTCAGCCTAAACAGTTGTCGTACGCTAACCTGTCCCCTAAACCGTCCCGGTCCCCTAACCCTAACCCTAACCCTAAACCTAAACCTAACACTTACCCGAAACCTTACCCTAACCCGACCCCTAATCCTAACCCGTACGCTAACACTAACCCATACCCTAACACGTACGCTCACCCTAAACCGTTGTCGTACCCTAACCTGTCCCCTAAACCGTCCCCGTAACCTAACCCTAACCCTAACCCTAACCCTAACCCTAAGCCTTACCCGAAGGCTTACCCTAACCCGTCCCCTAATCCTAATCCGTACGCTAACACTAACCCGTACCCTAACACGTACGCTCACGCTAAACGGTTGTGGTACCCTAACCTGTCCCCTAAACCGACCCCGTCCCCGTCCCCGTCCCCTAACCCTAACCCTAACCCTAACCCTTACCCGAAGCCTTACCCTAACCCGTCCCCTAATCCTAACCCGTACGCTAACACTAACCCGTACCCTAATACGTACGCTCACACTAAACCGTTGTCGTTCTCTAACCTGTCCCCTAAACCGTCCCCATCACCTAACACAAACCCTAACCCTAACCCTAACCCTAACCTGTCCCCTAAATCGTCCCCGTCCCCTAACCCTAACCTTTACCCTAACCCTAAACCTTACCCGAAGCCTTACCCTAACCCGTCCCCTAATCCTAACGCGTAGGCTAACACTAAACCGTACCCTAACAGGTAGGCTCACCCTAAACAGTTGTCGTACCCTAACCTGTTCCCTAAACCGTCCCGGTACCCTAACCCTAACCCTAACCCTAACCCTAATCCTATCCCTTACCCGAATCCTTACGCTAAACCGTCCCCTAATCCTAACCCGTACGCTAACACTAACCCATACCCTAACACGTACGCTCACCCTAAACCGTTGTCGTAACCTAACCTGTCCCCTAAGCCGTCCCCGTCCCCTAACCCTAAGCCTAACCAAAACCCTAACCCTAACCTTTACCCGAAGCCTTATCCTAAACCGTCCCCTAATCATAACCCGTACGGTAACACTAACCCGTACCCTAACACGTACCATCACCCTAAACCGTTGTCATACGCTAACCTGTCCCCTAAACCGTCCCCGTCCCCTAACCCTAAACCTAAACCTAACCCTAAACCTAACCCTTACCCGAAGCCTTACCCTAACCCGTCCCCTAAACCTAACACGTACGCTAACACTAAACCGTACCCTAACACGTACGCTCACCCTAAAATTTTGTCGTATCCTAACCTTGCCCCTAAAACCTCCCAGTCCCCTAACCCTAACCCTAACCCTAACACTAAACCTTACCTGAATCCTTACCCTAACCCGTCACCTAATCCTAACACGTATGCTGAAACGAACACATACCCTAAAACTTATGCTCACCCTAAACCGTTGCCCTACACTAACCTGTCTCCTAAACCGTCCCCGTCCCCTAAACCTAACCCTTACCCTAATCCTAACCCTTACCCGAAGGCTTACCCTAACCCGTCCCCTAATCCTAACCCGTACGCTAACACTAACCCGTACCCAAACACGTACGCTCACCCTAAACTGTTGTCGTGCCCTAACCTGTCCCCTAACCCGTCTCCGTCCCCTAACCCTAACCCTAACCCTAACCCTTACCCGAAGCCTTACACTAACCCGTCCCCTAATCCTAAACCATACGCTAACACTAACCCGTACCCTAACACGTTCGCTCACCCTAAACAGTTGTCGTACCCTAACCTGTCCCCTAAACCGTCCCCATCCCCTAACGCTAACCCTAACCCTAAACCTTACCCGAAGCCTTACCATAACCCGTCCCCTAATCCTAACCCGTACGCTAACACTAACCCGTATCCTAACACGTACGCTCACCCTAAACCGTTGTCATACACTAACCTGTCCCCTAAACCGTCCCCGTCCCGTAACACTAACCCTAACCCTAAACCTAACCCTTACCCGAAGGCTTACACTAACCCGTCCCCTAATCCTAACCCGTAGGCTAACACTAACCCGTACCCTAACACGTACACTCACCCTAAACCGTTGGCGTACCCTAACGTGTCCCCTGAAACGTCCCCGTCCCCTAACCCTAACCCTAACCCTTACCCTAAACCTAACCCTTACCCGAAAGCTTACCCTAACCCGTCCCCTAATCCTAAACCGTACGCTAACACTAACCCGTACCCTAACACGTACGCTCACCCTAAGGCGTTGTCGTACCCTAACCTGTCCCCTAAACCGTTCCCATCCCCTAACCCTAACCCTAACCCTAAACCTAACCCTAACCCTAACCCTTACCCGAAGCCTTACCATAACCCGTCCCCAAATCCTAACCCGTACGCTAACACTAACCCGTACCCTAACACGTACACTCACCCTAAACCGTTGTCCTAAACTAACGTGTCCCCTAAACCGTCCCCGTCCCCTAACCATAACCCTAACCCTAACCCTAACCCTAACCCTTAACCGAAGCCTTATCCTAACCGGTCCCCTAATCCTAACCCTTACGCTAACACTAACCCGTACCCTAACACGTACGCTCACCCTAAACCGTTGTCGTACCCTAACCTGTCCTCTAAATTGTCCCCGTCCCCTAACCCTAACCATAACCCTCACCCTAACCCTTACCCGAAGCCTTACCCTAACCCGACCCTAATCCTAACCCGTACGCTAACACTAACCAGTACCCTAACACGTACGCTCACCCTAAATCGTTGTCGTACCCTAACCAGTCCCCTAAACCGTCCCCATCACGTAACCCTAACCCTAACCCTAAACCTTACCCGAATCCTTAACCTAACCCCTCTCCTAATCCTAACCCGTACGCTAACACTAACCAGTACCCTAACACGTACGCTCACCCTAAACTGTTGTCGTACACAAACCTGTCCCCTAAACCGTCCCCGTCGCCTAATCCTAACTCTAACCCTAACGCTAACACTTACCCGAAGCCTTACCCTAACCAGTCTCCTAATCCTAACCCGTACCCTAACACTAACACGTACCCTAACACGTACACTCACCCTAAACCGTTGTCGTACCCTAACCTGTCCCCTAAACCATCCCCATCCCCTAACCCTAAACCTAACCCTAACCCTAACCCTAACCCTTACACGAAGGCTTACCCAAACCCGTCCCCTAGTCCTAACCCGTACGCTAAAACTAACGCATACCCTAACACGTACGCTCAGGCTAAACCGTTGTCGTACCCTAAACTGTCCCCTAAACCATCACCATCACCTAAACCTAACCCTAACCCTAACACTAACCCTAACCCTAAACCTTACCCAAAGCATTACCCTAACCCGTCCCCTAATCGTAACCCGTACACTAACACTAACCCATACCCTAAAACGTACGATCACCCTAAACCATTGTCGTACCCTAACCTGTGCCCTAAAACGTCCCCGTCCCCTAACCCTAACCCTTACCCTAAACCTAACCCTTACCCGAAGGCTTACCCTAACCCGTCCCCTAATCCTAACCCGTACACTAACACTAACCCGTACCCTAACACGTACGCTCACCCTAAACCGTTGTCGTACCCAAACCTGTCCCCTAAACCGTGCCCATCCCCTAAACCTAACCCTAACCCTAAACCTAACCCTAACCCTAACCCTTACCCGAAGCCTTACCATAACCCGTCCCCTAATCCTAACCCGTACGCTAACACTAAACCGTATCCTAACACGTACGCTCACCCTAAACCGTTGTCGTACACTAACCTGTCCCCTAAACCCTCCCCGTCCCGTAACCCTAACCCTAACCCTAACCCTAAACCTAACCCTTACACGAAGGCTTACACTAACCCGTCCCCTAATCCTAACCCGTACGCTAACATTAACCCGTACCCTAACACGTACACTCACCCTAAACCGTTGTCGTACCCTAAAGTTTCCCCTAAACCGTCCCCATCCCCTAACCCTAAACCTAACCCTAACCCTTACACGAAGCCTTACCCTAACCTGTCCCCTAGTCCTAACCCGTACGCTAAAACTAAACCGTACCCTAACACGTACGCTCAGGCTAAACCGTTGTCGTACCCTAAACTGTCCCCTAAACCATCGCCATCCCCTAAACCTAACCCTAACCCTAACACTAAGCCTAACCCTAAACCTTACCCGAAGCCTTACCCTAACCCGTCCCCTAATCGTAACCCGTACGCTAACACTAACCCATACCCTAAAACGTACGATCACCCTAAACCATTGTCGTACCAAAACCTGTCCCCTAAACGGTCCCCGTCCCCGTCCCCTAACCCTAAACCTAACCCTAACACTTACACTTACCCGAAGCCTTACCCTAACCCGTCCCCTAATCCTAACCCGTACGCTAACACTAAACCGTACCGTAACACGTACACTCACCCTAAACCGTTGTCGTACCCTAACCTCTCCCCTAAACCATCCCAGTGCCCTAACACTAACCCTAACCCTAACCCTAACCCTAACACTTACCCGAAGCCTTACCCTAACCCGTTCCCTATTCCTAAACCATACCCTAACACTAACCCGTACCCTAACACGTACGCTCACCCTAAACCATTGTCGTACCCTAAAATGTCCCCTAAACTGTCCCCGTCCCCTAACCCTAACCATAACCCTAACCCTAACCCTTACCCGAAGCCTTACCCTAACCCGTCCCATAATCCTTACCCGTACGCTAACACTAACCCGTACTCTAACACGTACGCTCACCCTAAACCATTGTCGTACACTAAACTGTTCCCTAAACCATCCCCGTCCCCTAACCCTAACACTGACCCTAACCCTAACCCTAACCGTAACCCTTACCCGAAGCCTTACCCTAAGCAGTCCCCTAATCCTAACCCGTACGCTAAAACTAACCCGTACCCTAACACGTATGCTCACCCTAAACAGTTGTCGTACACTAACCTGTCCCCTAAACCGTCCCGGTCCCCTAACCCTAACCCTAAACCTAACCCTAAACCTAACCCTGACCCGAAGCCTTACCCTAACCCGTCCCCTAATCCTAACCGGTATGCTAACACTAATCCGTACCCTAACACGTACGCACACCCTAAACCGTTGTCGTACCCTAACCTGTCCCCTAAACCGTCCCCATCCCCGTCCCCTAACCCTAAACCTAACCCTAAACCTAACCCTAACCCTTACCCGAAGGCTTACCCTAACCCGTCCCCTAATCCTAACCCGTACGCTAACACTAACCCGTACCCTAAAACGTACGCTCAACCTAAACCGTTGTCGTACCATAACCTGTCCCCTAAACCGTCCCCGTCCCCGTCCCCTAACCCTAACCCTAACCCTAACCCTTACACGAAGCCTTACCCTAACCCGTCCCCTAATCCTAACCCGTACGCTAATACTAACCCATACCCTAACACGTACGCTCACCCTAAACCATTGTCTTACCCTAACCTGTCCCCTAAACCGTCCCCGTCCACTAACCCTAACCCTAACCCTAACCCTAACCCTTACCCGAAGCCTTACCCTAACCCGTCCCCTAACCCTAACCCGTACGCTAACACTAACCCGTACCCTAACACGTACGCTCACCCTAAACCGTTGTCGTACCATAACCTGTCCCCTAAACCGTCCCCGTCCCCGTCCCCTAAACCTATCCCTAACCCTAACCCTTACCCGAAACCTTGCCCTAACCCGCCCCTAATCCTAACCCGTACGCTACCACTAACCCATACCCTAACACGTACGCTCACCCTAAACCGTTGTCCTACCCTAACCTGTCCCCTAAACCGTCCCCATCCCCTAACCCTATCCCTAAACCTAAACCTAAACCTAACCCTTACCCGAAGCCTTACCCTAACCCGTCTCCTAATCCTAACACGTACGCTAACACTAAACCGTACCAAACACGTACGCTCACCCTAAACCGTTGTCGTACCCTAACCTGTCCCCTAAATCGTCCCCGTCCCCTAACCCTAACCCTAAACCTA